>NW_027017272.1:0-171219 GCF_036013445.1 Caloenas nicobarica | reverse complement strand
CCAGTAGATCCCGACAGAGCCCGACAGAGCCCGATAGGGCCCGACAGAGCCCGACAGAGCCCGACAGAGCCCGACAGGGCCCGACAGAGCCCGATAGGGCCCGACAGAGCCCGACAGAGCCTGCCAGAGCCCGACAGGGCCCGACAGGGCCCGACAGGGCCCGACAGAGCCCAGTAGAGCCCAGTAGAGCCCGACAGAGCCCGACAGAGCCCGACAGAGCCCGACAGGGCCCGACAGGGCCCGACAGGGCCCGACAGAGCCCAGTAGAGCCCAGTAGAGCCCGACAGAGCCCGACAGAGCCCGACAGGGCCCGACAGGGCCCGACAGGCCCGACAGAGCCCAGTAGAGCCCAGTAGAGCCCGACAGAGCCCGACAGAGCCCGACAGAGCCCGACAGAGACCAGTAGAGCCCAGAAGAGCCCGACAGAGCCCGACAGAGCCCGACAGGGCCCGACAGGGCCCGACAGGGCCCAGTTTAGCCCAGTAGAGCCCAACAGAGCCCGACAGAGCCCGACAGAGCCCGACAGAGCCCAGTAGAGCCCGACAGAGCCCGACAGGGCCCGACAGAGCCCGACAGAGCCCGACAGGGCCCGACAGGGCCCGACAGGGCCCGACAGAGCCCAGTTTAGCCCAGTAGAGCCGACAGAGCCCGACAGAGCCCGACAGGGCCCGACAGGGCCCAACAGAGCCCGACAGAGCCCGACAGAGCTCGACAGGGCCCGACAGAGCCCGACAGAGCCCGACAGGGCCCGACAGAGCCCAGTAGAGCCCGACAGAGCCCGACAGAGCCCGACAGGGCCCGACAGGGCCCGACAGAGCCCGACAGAGCCCGAGAGGGCCCGACAGAGCCCGAGAGGGCCCGACAGGGCCCAGTAGAGCCCGACAGAGCCCGACAGAGCCCGACAGAGCCCGACAGAGCCCGACAGGGCCCAGTAGAGCCCGACAGAGCCCGACAGAGCCCGACAGAGCCCGACAGAGCCCAGTAGAGCCCGACAGAGCCCGACAGAGCCCGACAGGGCCCGACAGAGCCCGACAGGGCCCGACAGAGCCCGACAGGGCCCGACAGGGCCCAGTAGAGCCCGACAGAGCCCGACAGAGCCCGACAGGGCCCGACAGGGCCCGACAGAGCCCGACAGAGCCCGACAGGGCCCGACAGGGCCCGACAGAGCCCAGTAGAGCCCGACAGAGCCCGACAGAGCCCGACAGAGCCCGACAGAACCCGACAGAGGCCGACAGAGCCCAGTAGAGCCCGACAGAGCCCGACAGAGCCCGACAGATCCCGACAGAGTCCGACAGAGCCCGAGAGGTCCCGACAGGGCCCAGTAGAGCCCGACAGACCCCAACAGAGCCCGACAGAGCCCGACAGAGCCCGAGAGGGCCCGACAGGGCCCAGTAGAGCCCGACAGAGCCCGACAGAGCCTGACAGGGCCCGACAGGGCCCAGTAGAGCCCGACAGAGCCCGACAGAGCCCAGTAGAGCCAAGTAGAGCCCGACAGAGCCCGACAGAGCCCGACAGAGCCCGACAGAACCCGACAGAGCCCGACAGAGACCAGTTGAGCCCGACAGAGCCCGACAGAGCCCGACAGAGCCCGACAGGGCCCGACAGGGCCCAGTAGAGCCCGACAGAGCCCGACAGAGCCCGACAGAGCCCGACAGGGCCCAGTAGAGCCCGACAGAGCCCGACAGAGCCCGACAGAGCCCGACAGGGCCCGACAGAGCCCGACAGAGCCCGACAGGGCCCGACAGGGCCCAGTAGAGCCCGACAGAGCCCGACAGAGCCCGACAGAGCCCGACAGAGCCCGACAGGGCCCAGTAGAGCCCGACAGAACCCGACAGAGCCCGACAGAGCCCGACAGGGCCCGACAGAGCCCGACAGAGCCCAGTAGAGCCCGACAGAGCCCGACAGAGCCCGACAGAACCCGACAGAACCCGACAGAGCCCAGTAGAGCCCGACAGAGCCCGACAGAGCCCGACAGAGCCCGACAGGGCCCGACAGGGCCCGACAGGGCCCAGTAGAGCCCGACAGAGCCCGACAGAGCCCGACAGAGCCCGACAGAGCCCAGTAGAGCCCGACAGAGCCCGACAGAGCCCGACAGAGCCCGACAGGGCCCGACAGGGCCCGACAGGGCCCGACAGAGCCCAGTAGAGCCCGACAGAGCCCGACAGAGCCCGACAGAGCCCGACAGGGCCCGACAGGGCCCGACAGAGCCTGACAGAGCCCAGTAGAGCCCAGTAGATCCCGACAGAGCCCGACAGAGCCCGACAGGGCCCGACAGAGCCCGACAGAGCCCGACAGAGCCCGACAGGGCCCGACAGAGCCCGACAGGGCCCGACAGGGCCCGACAGAGCCCGACAGAGCCCGACAGAGCTCGACAGGGCCCGACAGAGCCCGACAGAGCCCGACAGGGCCCGACAGAGCCCAGTAGAGCCCGACAGAGCCCGACAGAGCCCGACAGGGCCCGACAGGGCCCGACAGAGCCCGACAGAGTCCGAGAGGGCCCGACAGAGCCCGACAGAGCCCGACAGGGCCCAGTAGAGCCCGACAGAGCCCGACAGAGCCCGACAGAGCCCGACAGGGCCCGACAGGGCCCAGTAGAGCCCGACAGAGCCCGACAGAGCCCGACAGAGCCCAGTAGAGCCCGACAGAGCCCGACAGAGCCCGACAGGGCCCGACAGAGCCCGACAGGGCCCGACAGAGCCCGACAGAGCCCGACAGAGCCCGACAGGGCCCAGTAGAGCCCGACAGAGCCCGACAGAGCCCGACAGGGCCCGACAGGGCCCGACAGAGCCCGACAGAGCCCGACAGGGCCCGACAGAGCCCAGTAGAGCCCGACAGAGCCCGATAGAGCCCGACAGAGCCCGACAGAACCCGACAGAGGCCGACAGAGCCCAGTAGAGCCCGACAGAGCCCGACAGAGCCCGACAGAGCCCGACAGAGTCCGACAGAGCCCGAGAGGGCCCGACAGGGCCCAGTAGAGCCCGATAGAGCCCGACAGAGCCCGACAGAGCCCGACAGAGCCCGAGAGAGCCCGACAGGGCCCAGTAGAGCCCGACAGAGCCCGACAGGGCCCGACAGGGCCCGACAGGGCCCGACAGGGCCCAGTAGAGCCCGACAGAGCCCGAAAGAGCCCAGTAGAGCCAAGTAGAGCCCGACAGAGCCCGACAGAGCCCGACAGAGCCCGACAGAACCCGACAGAGCCCGACAGAGACCAGTTGAGCCCGACAGAGCCCGACAGAGCCCGACAGAGCCCGACAGGGCCCGACAGGGCCCAGTAGAGCCCGACAGAGCCCGACAGAGCCCGACAGAGCCCGACAGGGCCCAGTAGAGCCCGACAGAGCCCGACAGAGCCCGACAGAGCCCGACAGGGCCCGACAGAGCCCGACAGAGCCCGACAGGGCCCGACAGAGGCCGACAGAGCCCGACAGGGCCCGACAGAGGCCGACAGGGCCCGACAGAGCCCGACAGAGCCCGACAGGGCCCGACAGGGCCCGACAGAGCCCGACAGGGCCCGACAGAGGCCGACAGGGCCCGACAGAGCCCGACAGAGCCCAGTAGAGCCCGACAGAGCCCGACAGAGCCCGACAGAGCCCGACAGGGCCCGACAGGGCCCGACAGGGACCAGTAGAGCCCGACAGAGCCCGATAGAGCCCGACAGAGCCCGAGAGAGCCCAGTAGAGCCCGACAGAGCCCGACAGAGCCCGACAGAGCCCGACAGGGCCCGACAGGGCCCGACAGGGCCCAGTAGAGCCCGACAGAGCCCGACAGAGCCCGACAGAGCCCGACAGGGCCCGACAGGGCCCGACAGAGCCGACAGAGCCCAGTAGAGCCCAGTAGATCCCGACAGAGCCCGACAGAGCCCGACAGGGCCCGACAGAGCCTGACAGAGCCCGACAGAGCCCGACAGGGCCCGACAGGGCCCGACAGAGCCCGACAGAGCCCAGTAGAGCCCAGTAGAGCCCGACAGAGCCCGACAGAGCCCAGTAGAGCCCAGTAGAGCCCAGTAGAGCCCGACAGAGCCCGACAGAGCCCGACAGAGCCCGACAGGGCCCGACAGGGCCCGACAGAGCCCAGTAGAGCCCAGTAGAGCCCGACAGAGCCCGACAGAGCCCGACAGAGCCCGACAGAGCCCAGTAGAGCCCAGAAGAGCCCGACAGCGCCCGACAGAGCCCGACAGGGCCCGACAGAGCCCGACAGGGCCCAGTTTAGCCCAGTAGAGCCCGACAGAGCCCGACAGAGCCCGACAGAGCCCGACAGAGCCCAGTAGAGCCCGACAGAGCCCGACAGGGCCCGACAGAGCCCGACAGAGCCCGACAGGGCCCGACAGGGCCCGACAGGGCCCGACAGAGCCCAGTTTAGCCCAGTAGAGCCCGACAGAGCCCGACAGAGCCCGACAGGGCCCGACAGGGCCCGACAGAGCCCGACAGAGCTCGACAGGGCCCGTCAGAGCCAGACAGAGCCCGACAGGGCCCGACAGGGCCCAGTAGAGCCCGACAGAGCCCGACAGAGCCCGACAGGGCCCGACAGGGCCCGACAGAGCCCGAGAGGGCCCGACAGAGCCCGACAGAGCCCGACAGGGCCCAGTAGAGCCCGACAGAGCCCGACAGAGCCCGACAGATCCCGACAGAGCCCGACAGAGCCCAGTAGAGCCCGACAGAGCCCAGTAGAGCCCGACAGAGCCCGACAGAGCCCGACAGGGCCCGACAGAGCCCGACAGGGCCCGACAGAGCCCGACAGAGCCCGACAGAGCCCGACAGGGCCCGACAGGGCCCAGTAGAGCCCGACAGAGCCCGACAGAGCCCGACAGGGCCCGACAGGGCCCGACAGAGCCCGACAGAGCCCGACAGGGCCCGACAGGGCCCGACAGAGCCCAGTAGAGCCCGACAGAGCCCGACAGAGCCCGACAGAGCCCGACAGAACCCGACAGAGGCCGACAGAGCCCAGTAGAGCCCGACAGAGCCCGACAGAGCCCGACAGAGCCCGACAGATCCCGACAGAGGTCCGACAGAGCCCGAGAGGGCCCGACAGGGCCCAGTAGAGCCCGACAGACCCCAACAGAGCCCGACAGAGCCCGACAGAGCCCGAGAGGGCCCGACAGGGCCCAGTAGAGCCCGACAGAGCCCGACAGAGCCCGACAGGGCCCGACAGGGCCCGACAGGGCCCAGTAGAGCCCGACAGAGCCCGACAGAGCCCAGTAGAGCCAAGTAGAGCCCGACAGAGCCCGACAGAGCCCGACAGAGCCCGACAGAACCCGACAGAGCCCGACAGAGACCAGTTGAGCCCGACAGAGCCCGACAGAGCCCGACAGAGCCCGACAGGGCCCGACAGGGCCCAGTAGAGCCCGACAGAGCCCGACAGAGCCCGACAGAGCCCGACAGAGCCCGACAGGGCCCAGTAGAGCCCGACAGAGCCCGACAGAGCCCGACAGAGCCCGACAGGGCCCGACAGAGCCCGACAGAGCCCGACAGGGCCCGACAGGGCCCGACAGAGCCCAGTAGAGCCCGACAGAGCCCGACAGAGCCCGACAGAGCCCGACAGAGCCCGACAGGGCCCAGTAGAGCCCGACAGAACCCGACAGAGCCCGACAGAGCCCGACAGGGCCCGACAGAGCCCGACAGAGCCCAGTAGAGCCCGACAGAGCCCGACAGAGCCCGACAGAACCCGACAGAACCCGACAGGGCCCAGTAGAGCCCGACAGAGCCCGACAGAGCCCGACAGAGCCCGACAGGGCCCGACAGGGCCCGACAGGGCCCAGTAGAGCCCGACAGAGCCCAACAGAGCCCGACAGAGCCCGACAGAGCCCAGTAGAGCCCGACAGAGCCCGACAGAGCCCGACAGAGCCCGACAGGGCCCGACAGGGCCCGACAGAGCCCAGTAGAGCCCGACAGAGCCCGACAGAGCCCGACAGAGCCCGACAGGGCCCGACAGGGCCCGACAGAGCCCGACAGAGCCCAGTAGAGCCCAGTAGATCCCGACAGAGCCCGACAGAGCCCGATAGGGCCCGACAGAGCCCGACAGAGCCCGACAGAGCCCGACAGGGCCCGACAGAGCCCGACAGGGCCCGACAGAGCCCGACAGAGCCTGCCAGAGCCCGACAGGGCCCGACAGGGCCCGACAGGGCCCAACAGAGCCCACTAGAGCCCAGTAGAGCCCGACAGAGCCCGACAGAGCCCGACAGCCCGAGCCCGAACAGGGGCCCGACAGGGCCCAGTAGAGCCCAGTAGAGCCCGACAGAGCCCGACAGAGCCCGACAGAGCCCGACAGGGCCCGACAGGGCCCGACAGGGCCCGACAGAGCCCAGTAGAGCCCAGTAGAGCCCGACAGAGCCCGACAGAGCCCGACAGAGCCCGACAGAGCCCAGTAGAGCCCAGAAGAGCCCGACAGAGCCCGACAGAGCCCGACAGGGCCCGACAGGGCCCGACAGGGCCCAGTTTAGCCCAGTAGAGCCCAACAGAGCCCGACAGAGCCCGACAGAGCCCGACAGAGCCCAGTAGAGCCCGACAGAGCCCGACAGGGCCCGACAGAGCCCGACAGAGCCCGACAGGGCCCGACAGGGCCCGACAGGGCCCGACAGAGCCCAGTTTAGCCCAGTAGAGCCCGACAGAGCCCGACAGAGCCCGACAGGGCCCGACAGGGCCCAACAGAGCCCGACAGAGCCCGACAGAGCTCGACAGGGCCCGACAGAGCCCGACAGAGCCCGACAGGGCCCGACAGAGCCCAGTAGAGCCCGACAGAGCCCGACAGAGCCCGACAGGGCCCGACAGGGCCCGACAGAGCCCGACAGAGCCCGAGAGGGCCCGACAGAGCCCGACAGAGCCCGACAGGGCCCAGTAGAGCCCGACAGAGCCCGACAGAGCCCGACAGAGCCCGACAGAGCCCGACAGGGCCCGACAGGGCCCAGTAGAGCCCGACAGAGCCCGACAGAGCCCGACAGAGCCCGACAGAGCCCAGTAGAGCCCGACAGAGCCCGACAGAGCCCGACAGGGCCCGACAGAGCCCGACAGGGCCCGACAGAGCCCGACAGAGCCCGACAGAGCCCGACAGGGCCCGACAGGGCCCAGTAGAGCCCGACAGAGCCCGACAGAGCCCGACAGGGCCCGACAGGGCCCGACAGAGCCCGACAGAGCCCGACAGGGCCCGACAGGGCCCGACAGAGCCCAGTAGAGCCCGACAGAGCCCGACAGAGCCCGACAGAGCCCGACAGAACCCGACAGAGGCCGACAGAGCCCAGTAGAGCCCGACAGAGCCCGACAGAGCCCGACAGATCCCGACAGAGTCCGACAGAGCCCGAGAGGGCCCGACAGGGCCCAGTAGAGCCCGACAGACCCCAACAGAGCCCGACAGAGCCCGACAGAGCCCGAGAGGGCCCGACAGGGCCCAGTAGAGCCCGACAGAGCCCGACAGAGCCTGACAGGGCCCGACAGGGCCCAGTAGAGCCCGACAGAGCCCGACAGAGCCCAGTAGAGCCAAGTAGAGCCCGACAGAGCCCGACAGAGCCCGACAGAGCCCGACAGAACCCGACAGAGCCCGACAGAGACCAGTTGAGCCCGACAGAGCCCGACAGAGCCCGACAGAGCCCGACAGGGCCCGACAGGGCCCAGTAGAGCCCGACAGAGCCCGACAGAGCCCGACAGAGCCCGACAGGGCCCAGTAGAGCCCGACAGAGCCCGACAGAGCCCGACAGAGCCCGACAGGGCCCGACAGAGCCCGACAGAGCCCGACAGGGCCCGACAGGGCCCGACAGAGCCCAGTAGAGCCCGACAGAGCCCGACAGAGCCCGACAGAGCCCGACAGAGCCCGACAGGGCCCAGTAGAGCCCGACAGAACCCGACAGAGCCCGACAGAGCCCGACAGGGCCCGACAGAGCCCGACAGAGCCCAGTAGAGCCCGACAGAGCCCGACAGAGCCCGACAGAACCCGACAGAACCCGACAGAGCCCAGTAGAGCCCGACAGAGCCCGACAGAGCCCGACAGAGCCCGACAGGGCCCGACAGGGCCCGACAGGGCCCAGTAGAGCCCGACAGAGCCCGACAGAGCCCGACAGAGCCCAGTAGAGCCCGACAGAGCCCGACAGAGCCCGACAGAGCCCGACAGGGCCCGACAGGGCCCGACAGGGCCCGACAGAGCCCAGTAGAGCCCGACAGAGCCCGACAGAGCCCGACAGAGCCCGACAGGGCCCGACAGGGCCCGACAGAGCCTGACAGAGCCCAGTAGAGCCCAGTAGATCCCGACAGAGCCCGACAGAGCCCGACAGGGCCCGACAGAGCCCGACAGAGCCCGACAGAGCCCGACAGGGCCCGACAGAGCCCGACAGGGCCCGACAGGGCCCGACAGAGCCCGACAGAGCCCAGTAGAGCCCAGTAGAGCCCGACAGAGCCCGACAGAGCCCAGTAGAGCCCAGTAGAGCCCAGTAGAGCGCGACAGAGCCCGACAGAGCCCGACAGAGCCCGACAGGGCCCGACAGAGCCCAGTAGAGCCCGACAGAGCCCGACAGGGCCCGACAGAGCCCGACAGAGCCCGACAGGGCCCGACAGGGCCCGACAGAGCCCGACAGAGCCCAGTAGAGCCCGACAGAGCCCGACAGAGCCCGACAGGGCCCGACAGAGCCCGACAGAGCCCGACAGAGCCCGACAGGGCCCGACAGGGCCCAGTAGAGCCCGACAGAGCCCGACAGAGCCCGACAGGGCCCGACAGGGCCCGACAGAGCCCGACAGAGCCCGACAGGGCCCGACAGGGCCCGACAGAGCCCAGTAGAGCCCGACAGAGCCCGACAGAGCCCGACAGAACCCGACAGAGGCCGACAGAGCCCAGTAGAGCCCGACAGAGCCCGACAGAGCCCGACAGAGCCCGACAGAGTCCGACAGAGCCCGAGAGGGCCCGACAGGGCCCAGTAGAGCCCGACAGAGCCCGACAGAGCCCGACAGAGCCCGACAGAGCCCAAGAGGGCCCGACAGGGCCCAGTAGAGCCCGACAGAGCCCGACAGAGCCCGACAGGGCCCGACAGGGCCCGACAGGGCCCAGTAGAGCCCGACAGAGCCCGACAGAGCCCAGTAGAGCCAAGTAGAGCCCGACAGAGCCCGACAGAGCCCGACAGAGCCCGACAGAACCCGACAGAGCCCGACAGAGACCAGTTGAGCCCGACAGAGCCCGACAGAGCCCGACAGAGCCCGACAGGGCCCGACAGGGCCCAGTAGAGCCCGACAGAGCCCGACAGAGCCCGACAGAGCCCGACAGGGCCCAGTAGAGCCCGACAGAGCCCGACAGAGCCCGACAGAGCCCGACAGGGCCCGACAGAGCCCGACAGAGCCCGACAGAGCCCGACAGGGCCCGACAGAGCCCAGTAGAGCCCGACAGAGCCCAGTAGAGCCCGACAGAGCCCGACAGAGCCCGACAGAGCCCAGTAGAGCCCAGTAGAGCCCGACAGAGCCCAGTAGAGCCCGACAGAGCCCGACAGAGCCCGACAGAGCCCGAAAGGGCCCGACAGGGCCCGACAGAGCCCGACAGGGCCCGACAGAGCCCGACACAGCCCGACAGAGCCCGACAGGGCCCGACAGAGCCTGACAGAGCCAGACAGGGCCCAGTAGAGCCCGACAGAGCCCGACAGAGCCCGACAGAGCCCAACAGGCCCCGACAGAGCCCGACAGGGCCCGACAGGGCCCGACAGAGCCCAGTAGAGCCCGACAGAGCCCAGTAGAGCCCGACAGAGCCCGACAGAGCCCGACAGATCCCGACAGAGTCCGACAGAGCCCGAGAGGGCCCGACAGGGCCCAGTAGAGCCCGACAGACCCCAACAGAGCCCGACAGAGCCCGACAGAGCCCGAGAGGGCCCGACAGGGCCCAGTAGAGCCCGACAGAGCCCGACAGAGCCTGACAGGGCCCGACAGGGCCCAGTAGAGCCCGACAGAGCCCGACAGAGCCCAGTAGAGCCAAGTAGAGCCCGACAGAGCCCGACAGAGCCCGACAGAGCCCGACAGAACCCGACAGAGCCCGACAGAGACCAGTTGAGCCCGACAGAGCCCGACAGAGCCCGACAGAGCCCGACAGGGCCCGACAGGGCCCAGTAGAGCCCGACAGAGCCCGACAGAGCCCGACAGAGCCCGACAGGGCCCAGTAGAGCCCGACAGAGCCCGACAGAGCCCGACAGAGCCCGACAGGGCCCGACAGAGCCCGACAGAGCCCGACAGGGCCCGACAGGGCCCGACAGAGCCCAGTAGAGCCCGACAGAGCCCGACAGAGCCCGACAGAGCCCGACAGAGCCCGACAGGGCCCAGTAGAGCCCGACAGAACCCGACAGAGCCCGACAGAGCCCGACAGGGCCCGACAGAGCCCGACAGAGCCCAGTAGAGCCCGACAGAGCCCGACAGAGCCCGACAGAACCCGACAGAACCCGACAGAGCCCAGTAGAGCCCGACAGAGCCCGACAGAGCCCGACAGAGCCCGACAGGGCCCGACAGGGCCCGACAGGGCCCAGTAGAGCCCGACAGAGCCCGACAGAGCCCGACAGAGCCCAGTAGAGCCCGACAGAGCCCGACAGAGCCCGACAGAGCCCGACAGGGCCCGACAGGGCCCGACAGGGCCCGACAGAGCCCAGTAGAGCCCGACAGAGCCCGACAGAGCCCGACAGAGCCCGACAGGGCCCGACAGGGCCCGACAGAGCCTGACAGAGCCCAGTAGAGCCCAGTAGATCCCGACAGAGCCCGACAGAGCCCGACAGGGCCCGACAGAGCCCGACAGAGCCCGACAGAGCCCGACAGGGCCCGACAGAGCCCGACAGGGCCCGACAGGGCCCGACAGAGCCCGACAGAGCCCAGTAGAGCCCAGTAGAGCCCGACAGAGCCCGACAGAGCCCAGTAGAGCCCAGTAGAGCCCAGTAGAGCGCGACAGAGCCCGACAGAGCCCGACAGAGCCCGACAGGGCCCGACAGGGCCCGACAGGGCCCGACAGAGCCCAGTAGAGCCCAGTAGAGCCCGACAGAGCCCGACAGAGCCCGACAGAGCCCGACAGAGCCCAGTAGAGCCCAGTAGAGCCCGACAGAGCCCGACAGAGCCCGACAGAGCCCGACAGGGCCCGACAGGGCCCGACAGGGCCCAGTTTAGCCCAGTAGAGCCCGACAGAGCCCGACAGAGCCCGACAGAGCCCGACAGAGCCCAGTAGAGCCCGACAGAGCCCGACAGGGCCCGACAGAGCCCGACAGAGCCCGACAGGGCCCGACAGGGCCCGACAGAGCCCGACAGAGCCCAGTAGAGCCCGACAGAGCCCGACAGAGCCCGACAGGGCCCGACAGAGCCCGACAGAGCCCGACAGAGCCCGACAGGGCCCGACAGGGCCCAGTAGAGCCCGACAGAGCCCGACAGAGCCCGACAGGGCCCGACAGGGCCCGACAGAGCCCGACAGAGCCCGACAGGGCCCGACAGGGCCCGACAGAGCCCAGTAGAGCCCGACAGAGCCCGACAGAGCCCGACAGAACCCGACAGAGGCCGACAGAGCCCAGTAGAGCCCGACAGAGCCCGACAGAGCCCGACAGAGCCCGACAGAGTCCGACAGAGCCCGAGAGGGCCCGACAGGGCCCAGTAGAGCCCGACAGAGCCCGACAGAGCCCGACAGAGCCCGACAGAGCCTGACAGAGCCCGACAGAGCCCGACAGGGCCCGACAGGGCCCAGTAGAGCCCGACAGAGCCCGACAGAGCCCGACAGAGCCCGACAGAGCCCAGTAGAGCCCGACAGAGCCCGACAGAGCCCGACAGGGCCCGACAGAGCCCGACAGGGCCCGACAGAGCCCGACAGAGCCCGACAGAGCCCGACAGGGCCCGACAGGGCCCAGTAGAGCCCGACAGAGCCCGACAGAGCCCGACAGGGCCCGACAGGGCCCGACAGAGCCCGACAGAGCCCGACAGGGCCCGACAGGGCCCGACAGAGCCCAGTAGAGCCCGACAGAGCCCGACAGAGCCCGACAGAGCCCGACAGAACCCGACAGAGGCCGACAGAGCCCAGTAGAGCCCGACAGAGCCCGACAGAGCCCGACAGATCCCGACAGAGTCCGACAGAGCCCGAGAGGGCCCGACAGGGCCCAGTAGAGCCCGACAGACCCCAACAGAGCCCGACAGAGCCCGACAGAGCCCGAGAGGGCCCGACAGGGCCCAGTAGAGCCCGACAGAGCCCGACAGAGCCTGACAGGGCCCGACAGGGCCCAGTAGAGCCCGACAGAGCCCGACAGAGCCCAGTAGAGCCAAGTAGAGCCCGACAGAGCCCGACAGAGCCCGACAGAGCCCGACAGAACCCGACAGAGCCCGACAGAGACCAGTTGAGCCCGACAGAGCCCGACAGAGCCCGACAGAGCCCGACAGGGCCCGACAGGGCCCAGTAGAGCCCGACAGAGCCCGACAGAGCCCGACAGAGCCCGACAGGGCCCAGTAGAGCCCGACAGAGCCCGACAGAGCCCGACAGAGCCCGACAGGGCCCGACAGAGCCCGACAGAGCCCGACAGGGCCCGACAGGGCCCGACAGAGCCCAGTAGAGCCCGACAGAGCCCGACAGAGCCCGACAGAGCCCGACAGAGCCCGACAGGGCCCAGTAGAGCCCGACAGAACCCGACAGAGCCCGACAGAGCCCGACAGGGCCCGACAGAGCCCGACAGAGCCCAGTAGAGCCCGACAGAGCCCGACAGAGCCCGACAGAACCCGACAGAACCCGACAGAGCCCAGTAGAGCCCGACAGAGCCCGACAGAGCCCGACAGAGCCCGACAGGGCCCGACAGGGCCCGACAGGGCCCAGTAGAGCCCGACAGAGCCCGACAGAGCCCGACAGAGCCCAGTAGAGCCCGACAGAGCCCGACAGAGCCCGACAGAGCCCGACAGGGCCCGACAGGGCCCGACAGGGCCCGACAGAGCCCAGTAGAGCCCGACAGAGCCCGACAGAGCCCGACAGAGCCCGACAGGGCCCGACAGGGCCCGACAGAGCCTGACAGAGCCCAGTAGAGCCCAGTAGATCCCGACAGAGCCCGACAGAGCCCGACAGGGCCCGACAGAGCCCGACAGAGCCCGACAGAGCCCGACAGGGCCCGACAGAGCCCGACAGGGCCCGACAGGGCCCGACAGAGCCCGACAGAGCCCAGTAGAGCCCAGTAGAGCCCGACAGAGCCCGACAGAGCCCAGTAGAGCCCAGTAGAGCCCAGTAGAGCGCGACAGAGCCCGACAGAGCCCGACAGAGCCCGACAGGGCCCGACAGGGCCCGACAGAGCCCAGTAGAGCCCGACAGAGCCCGACAGGGCCCGAGAGAGCCCGACAGAGCCCGACAGGGCCCGACAGGGCCCGACAGAGCCCGACAGAGCCCAGTAGAGCCCGACAGAGCCCGACAGAGCCCGACAGGGCCCGACAGAGCCCGACAGAGCCCGACAGAGCCCGACAGGGCCCGACAGGGCCCAGTAGAGCCCGACAGAGCCCGACAGAGCCCGACAGGGCCCGACAGGGCCCGACAGAGCCCGACAGAGCCCGACAGGGCCCGACAGGGCCCGACAGAGCCCAGTAGAGCCCGACAGAGCCCGACAGAGCCCGACAGAACCCGACAGAGGCCGACAGAGCCCAGTAGAGCCCGACAGAGCCCGACAGAGCCCGACAGAGCCCGACAGAGTCCGACAGAGCCCGAGAGGGCCCGACAGGGCCCAGTAGAGCCCGACAGAGCCCGACAGAGCCCGACAGAGCCCGACAGAGCCCAAGAGGGCCCGACAGGGCCCAGTAGAGCCCGACAGAGCCCGACAGAGCCCGACAGGGCCCGACAGGGCCCGACAGGGCCCAGTAGAGCCCGACAGAGCCCGACAGAGCCCAGTAGAGCCAAGTAGAGCCCGACAGAGCCCGACAGAGCCCGACAGAGCCCGACAGAACCCGACAGAGCCCGACAGAGACCAGTTGAGCCCGACAGAGCCCGACAGAGCCCGACAGAGCCCGACAGGGCCCGACAGGGCCCAGTAGAGCCCGACAGAGCCCGACAGAGCCCGACAGAGCCCGACAGGGCCCAGTAGAGCCCGACAGAGCCCGACAGAGCCCGACAGAGCCCGACAGGGCCCGACAGAGCCCGACAGAGCCCGACAGAGCCCGACAGGGCCCGACAGAGCCCAGTAGAGCCCGACAGAGCCCAGTAGAGCCCGACAGAGCCCGACAGAGCCCGACAGAGCCCAGTAGAGCCCAGTAGAGCCCGACAGAGCCCAGTAGAGCCCGACAGAGCCCGACAGAGCCCGACAGAGCCCGAAAGGGCCCGACAGGGCCCGACAGAGCCCGACAGGGCCCGACAGAGCCCGACACAGCCCGACAGAGCCCGACAGGGCCCGACAGAGCCTGACAGAGCCAGACAGGGCCCAGTAGAGCCCGACAGAGCCCGACAGAGCCCGACAGAGCCCAACAGGCCCCGACAGAGCCCGACAGGGCCCGACAGGGCCCGACAGAGCCCAGTAGAGCCCGACAGAGCCCAGTAGAGCCCGACAGAGCCCGACAGAGCCCGACAGATCCCGACAGAGTCCGACAGAGCCCGAGAGGGCCCGACAGGGCCCAGTAGAGCCCGACAGACCCCAACAGAGCCCGACAGAGCCCGACAGAGCCCGAGAGGGCCCGACAGGGCCCAGTAGAGCCCGACAGAGCCCGACAGAGCCTGACAGGGCCCGACAGGGCCCAGTAGAGCCCGACAGAGCCCGACAGAGCCCAGTAGAGCCAAGTAGAGCCCGACAGAGCCCGACAGAGCCCGACAGAGCCCGACAGAACCCGACAGAGCCCGACAGAGACCAGTTGAGCCCGACAGAGCCCGACAGAGCCCGACAGAGCCCGACAGGGCCCGACAGGGCCCAGTAGAGCCCGACAGAGCCCGACAGAGCCCGACAGAGCCCGACAGGGCCCAGTAGAGCCCGACAGAGCCCGACAGAGCCCGACAGAGCCCGACAGGGCCCGACAGAGCCCGACAGAGCCCGACAGGGCCCGACAGGGCCCGACAGAGCCCAGTAGAGCCCGACAGAGCCCGACAGAGCCCGACAGAGCCCGACAGAGCCCGACAGGGCCCAGTAGAGCCCGACAGAACCCGACAGAGCCCGACAGAGCCCGACAGGGCCCGACAGAGCCCGACAGAGCCCAGTAGAGCCCGACAGAGCCCGACAGAGCCCGACAGAACCCGACAGAACCCGACAGAGCCCAGTAGAGCCCGACAGAGCCCGACAGAGCCCGACAGAGCCCGACAGGGCCCGACAGGGCCCGACAGGGCCCAGTAGAGCCCGACAGAGCCCGACAGAGCCCGACAGAGCCCAGTAGAGCCCGACAGAGCCCGACAGAGCCCGACAGAGCCCGACAGGGCCCGACAGGGCCCGACAGGGCCCGACAGAGCCCAGTAGAGCCCGACAGAGCCCGACAGAGCCCGACAGAGCCCGACAGGGCCCGACAGGGCCCGACAGAGCCTGACAGAGCCCAGTAGAGCCCAGTAGATCCCGACAGAGCCCGACAGAGCCCGACAGGGCCCGACAGAGCCCGACAGAGCCCGACAGAGCCCGACAGGGCCCGACAGAGCCCGACAGGGCCCGACAGGGCCCGACAGAGCCCGACAGAGCCCAGTAGAGCCCAGTAGAGCCCGACAGAGCCCGACAGAGCCCAGTAGAGCCCAGTAGAGCCCAGTAGAGCGCGACAGAGCCCGACAGAGCCCGACAGAGCCCGACAGGGCCCGACAGGGCCCGACAGGGCCCGACAGAGCCCAGTAGAGCCCAGTAGAGCCCGACAGAGCCCGACAGAGCCCGACAGAGCCCGACAGAGCCCAGTAGAGCCCAGTAGAGCCCGACAGAGCCCGACAGAGCCCGACAGAGCCCGACAGGGCCCGACAGGGCCCGACAGGGCCCAGTTTAGCCCAGTAGAGCCCGACAGAGCCCGACAGAGCCCGACAGAGCCCGACAGAGCCCAGTAGAGCCCGACAGAGCCCGACAGGGCCCGACAGAGCCCGACAGAGCCCGACAGGGCCCGACAGGGCCCGACAGAGCCCGACAGAGCCCAGTAGAGCCCGACAGAGCCCGACAGAGCCCGACAGGGCCCGACAGAGCCCGACAGAGCCCGACAGAGCCCGACAGGGCCCGACAGGGCCCAGTAGAGCCCGACAGAGCCCGACAGAGCCCGACAGGGCCCGACAGGGCCCGACAGAGCCCGACAGAGCCCGACAGGGCCCGACAGGGCCCGACAGAGCCCAGTAGAGCCCGACAGAGCCCGACAGAGCCCGACAGAACCCGACAGAGGCCGACAGAGCCCAGTAGAGCCCGACAGAGCCCGACAGAGCCCGACAGAGTCCGACAGAGCCCGAGAGGGCCCGACAGGGCCCAGTAGAGCCCGACAGAGCCCGACAGAGCCCGACAGAGCCCGACAGAGCCCAAGAGGGCCCGACAGGGCCCAGTAGAGCCCGACAGAGCCCGACAGAGCCCGACAGGGCCCGACAGGGCCCGACAGGGCCCAGTAGAGCCCGACAGAGCCCGACAGAGCCCAGTAGAGCCAAGTAGAGCCCGACAGAGCCCGACAGAGCCCGACAGAGCCCGACAGAACCCGACAGAGCCCGACAGAGACCAGTTGAGCCCGACAGAGCCCGACAGAGCCCGACAGAGCCCGACAGGGCCCGACAGGGCCCAGTAGAGCCCGACAGAGCCCGACAGAGCCCGACAGAGCCCGACAGGGCCCAGTAGAGCCCGACAGAGCCCGACAGAGCCCGACAGAGCCCGACAGGGCCCGACAGAGCCCGACAGAGCCCGACAGGGCCCGACAGGGCCCGACAGAGCCCAGTAGAGCCCGACAGAGCCCAGTAGAGCCCGACAGAGCCCGACAGAGCCCGACAGAGCCCAGTAGAGCCCAGTAGAGCCCGACAGAGCCCAGTAGAGCCCGACAGAGCCCGACAGAGCCCGACAGAGCCCGAAAGGGCCCGACAGGGCCCGACAGAGCCCGACAGGGCCCGACAGAGCCCGACACAGCCCGACAGAGCCCGACAGGGCCCGACAGAGCCTGACAGAGCCAGACAGGGCCCAGTAGAGCCCGACAGAGCCCGACAGAGCCCGACAGAGCCCAACAGGCCCCGACAGAGCCCGACAGAGCCCGACAGGGCCCGACAGGGCCAAGTAGAGCCCGACAGAGCCCGACAGAGCCCGACAGGGCCCGACAGGGCCCGACAGGGCCCGACAGAGCCGACAGGGCCCGAAAGGGCCCGACAGAGCCCAGTAGAGCCCGACAGAGCCCGACAGAGCCCGACAGAGCCCGACAGGGCCCGACAGGGCCCTGTAGAGCCCGACAGAGCCCGACAGGGCCCGACAGAGCCCGACAGGGCCCGACAGGGCCCGAAAGGGCCCAGTAGAGCCCGACAGAGCCCGACAGAGCCCGACAGAACCCGTCAGAGCCCGACAGAGCCCGACAGAGCCCGACAGGGCCCAGTAGAGCCCGACAGAGCCCGACAGAGCCCGACAGAGACCGACAGGGCCCGACAGAGCCCGACAGAGCCCGACAGAGCCCGACAGGGCCCGACAGGGCCCAGTAGAGCCCGACAGAGCCCGAGAGAGCCCGACAGAGCCCGACAGGGCCCGACAGAGTCCGACAGAGCCCGACAGAGCCCGACAGGGCCCAGTAGAGCCCGACAGAGCCCGACAGAGCCCGACAGAGCCCGAGAGAGCCCGACAGGGCCCGACAGAGCCCGACAGAGCCCGACAGGGCCCGGCAGGGCCCGACAGAGTCCGACAGGGCCCGACAGAGCCCGACAGAGTCCGACAGGGCCCGACAGAGCCCGACAGAGCCCGACAGGGCCCAGTAGAGCCCGACAGAGCCCGACAGAGCCCGACAGAGACCAACAGAGCCCGACAGAGCCCAGTAGAGCCCGACAGAGCCCGACAGGGCCCGACAGAGCCCGACAGGGCCCGACAGGGCCCGACAGAGCCCGACAGAGCCCGACAGAGCCCGACAGGGCCCAGTAGAGCCCGACAGAGACCGAGAGAGCCCGACAGGGCCCGACAGGGCCCGACAGAGCCCGACAGGGCCCGACAGAGCCCGACAGAGCCCGACAGAGCCCGACAGGGCCCGACAGGGCCTGACAGGGCCCACTAGAGCCCGACAGAGCCCGACAGAGCCCGACAGGGCCCGACAGGGCCCGACAGAGCCCGACAGAGCCCGACAGGGCCCGACAGGGCCCGACAGAGCCCAGTAGAGCCCGACAGAGCCCGACAGAGCCCGACAGAGCCCGACAGAACCCGACAGAGGCCGACAGAGCCCAGTAGAGCCCGACAGGGCCCGAGAGAGCCCGACAGAGCCCGACAGGGCCCGACAGGGCCCGACAGGGCCCAGTAGAGACCGACAGAGCCCGACAGAGCCCGACAGAGCCCGAGAGGGCCCGACAGGGCCCAGTAGAGCCCGACAGAGCCCGACAGAGCCCGACAGAACCCGACAGAGCCCGACAGAGCCCGACAGGGCCCGACAGAGCCCGACAGAGCCCGACAGAGCCCGACAGACCCCGACAGAGCCCGACAGAGCCCGACAGAGACCAGTTGAGCCCGACAGAGCCCGACAGAGCCCGACAGAGCCCGACAGGGCCCGACAGGGCCCAGTAGAGCCCGACAGAGCCCGACAGAGCCCGACAGAGCCCGACAGGGCCCAGTAGAGCCCGACAGAGCCCGACAGATCCCGACAGAGCCCGACAGAGCCCGACAGAGACCAGTTGAGCCCGACAGAGCCCGACAGAGCCCGACAGAGCCCGACAGGGCCCGACAGGGCCCAGTAGAGCCCGACAGGGCCCGACAGAGCCCGACAGAGCCCGACAGGGCCCAGTAGAGCCCGACAGAGCCCGACAGAGCCCGACAGAGCCCGACAGGGCCCGACAGAGCCCGACAGAGCCCGACAGGGCCCGACAGGGCCCGACAGAGCCCAGTAGAGCCCGACAGAGCCCGACAGAGCCCGACAGAGCCCGACAGAGCCCGACAGGGCCCAGTAGAGCCCAGTAGAGCCCGACAGAGCCCGACAGGGCCCGACAGAGCCCGACAGAGCCCGACAGAGCCCGACAGGGCCCGACAGAGCCTGACAGAGCCCGACAGGGCCCAGTAGAGCCCGACAGAGCCCGACAGAGCCCGACAGAGCCCGACAGGCCCCGACAGAGCCCGACAGAGCCCGACAGGGCCCGACAGAGCCCGACAGAGCCCGACAGAGCCCGACAGGGCCCGACAGGGCCCAGTAGAGCCCGACAGAGCCCGACAGAGCCCGACAGGGCCCGACAGAGCCCGACAGGGCCCGACAGGGCCCGAAAGGGCCCGACAGAGCCCGACAGGGCCCGACAGGGCCCGACAGAGCCCAGTAGAGCCCGACAGAGCCCGACAGAGCCCGACAGAGCCCGACAGGGCCCGACAGGGCCCAGTAGAGCCCGACAGAGCCCGACAGAGCCCGACAGGGCCCGACAGAGCCCGACAGAGCCCGAAAGGACAGGGCCCGACAGAGCCCGACAGAGCCCGACAGAGCCCAGTAGAGCCCGACAGAGCCCGACAGAGCCCGACAGGGCCCGACAGAGCCCGACAGAGCCCGACAGAGCCCAGTAGAGCCCGACAGAGCCCGACAGAGCCCGACAGGGCCCGACAGGGCTCGACAGGGCCCGACAGGGAACAGTAGAGCCCAGTAGAGCCCGACAGAGCCCGACAGAGCCCGACAGGGCCCGACAGACCCCGACAGAGCCCGACA
Organism: Caloenas nicobarica; assembly: GCF_036013445.1. Taxonomy (NCBI): domain Eukaryota; kingdom Metazoa; phylum Chordata; class Aves; order Columbiformes; family Columbidae; genus Caloenas; species Caloenas nicobarica. Next base: position 151,525 of record NW_027017272.1, on the reverse strand, counting down.
GAGCCCGAAAGGGCCCGACAGGGCCTGACAGGGCCCGACAGGGCCCGACAGAGCCCGACAGGGCCCGACAGGGCCCGACAGGGACCGACAGAGCCCGACAGAGCCCGACAGGGCCCGACAGGGCCCAGTAAAGCCCGACAGAGCCCGACAGAGCCCGACAGAGCCCGACAGAGCCCGACAGGGCCCGACAGGGCCCAGTAGAGCCCGACAGAGCCCGACAGAGCCCGACAGGGCGCGACAGAGCCCGACAGAGCCCGACAGGGCCCGACAGGGCCCTGTAGAGCCCGACAGAGCCCGACAGAGCCCGACAGGGCCCGACAGGGCCCGACAGAGCCCGACAGAGCCCGACAGGGCCCGACAGGGCCCAATAGAGCCCGACAGAGCCCGACAGGGCCCGACAGAGCCCAGTAGAGCCCGACAGAGCCCGACAGAGCCCGACAGAGCCCGACAGGGCCCGACAGGGCCCGACAGGGCCCGACAGAGCCCGACAGGGCCCGACAGGGCCCGACAGAGCCCGACAGAGCCCGACAGAGCCCGACAGGGCCCGACAGGGCCCGACAGAGCCCGACAGAGCCCGACAGAGCACAGTAGAGCCCGACAGAGCCCGACAGAGCCCGACAGGGCCCGACAGAGCCCGACAGAGCCCGACAGAGCCCAGTAGAGCCCGACAGAGCCCGACAGAGCCCGACAGGGCCCGACAGGGCCCGACAGGGCCCTACAGGGAACAGTAGAGCCCAGTAGAGCCCGACATAGCCCGACAGAGCCCGACAGAGCCCGACAGGGCCCGACAGAGCCCGATAGAGCCCGACAGAGCCCGACAGGGCCCGACAGAGCCCAGTTTAGCCCAGTAGAGCCCGACAGTGCCCGACGGAGCCCGACAGGGCCCGACAGGGCCCGACAGGGCCCGACAGAGCCCAGTTTAGCCCAGTAGAGCCCGACAGAGCCCGACAGAGCCCGACAGAGCCCAGTAGAGCCCGACAGAGCCCGACAGAGCCCGACAGGGCCCGACAGGGCCCGACAGAGCCCAGTTTAGCCCAGTAGAGCCCGACAGAGCCCGAGAGAGACCGACAGAGCCCGACAGAGCCCGACAGAGCCCGACAGGGCCCAGTAAAGCCCGACAGAGCCCGACAGAGCCCGACAGGGCCCGACAGAGCCCGACAGAGCCCAGTAGAGCCCGACAGAGCCCGACAGAGCCCGACAGGGCCCGACAGGGCCCGACAGGTCCCGACAGAGCCCGACAGAGCCCGACAGAGCCCAGTAGGTCCCGATAGAGCCCGACAGATCCCGACAGAGCCCGACAGGGCCCGACAGGGCCCGACAGAGCCCGACAGAGCCCAGTAGAGCCCGACAGAGCCCGACAGAGACCGACAGGGCCCGACAGAGCCCGACAGAGCCCGACAGAGCCCGACAGAGCCCAGTAGAGCCCGACAGAGCCCGACAGAGCCCGACAGGGCCCGACAGGGCCCGACAGGTCCCGACAGAGCCCGACAGAGCCCGACAGAGCCCAGTAGAGCCCGACAGAGCCCGACAGATCCCGACAGAGCCCGACAGGGCCCGACAGGGCCCGACAGAGCCCGACAGAGCCCAGTAGAGCCCGACAGAGCCCGACAGAGACCGACAGGGCCCGACAGAGCCCGACAGAGCCCGACAGAGCCCGACAGAGCCCAGTAGAGCCCGACAGAGCCCGACAGAGCCTAGAAAGGGCCCGACAGGGCCCGACAGGGCCCGACAGAGCCCGACAGAGCCCGACAGAGCCCGACAGGGCCCGACAGGGCCCGAGAGAGCCCAGTTTAGCCCAGTAGAGCCCGACAGAGCCCGACAGAGCCGGACAGAGCCCAGTAGAGCCCGACAGAGCCCGACAGAGCCCGACAGGGCCCGACAGGGCCCGACAGAGCCCAGTTTAGCCCAGTAGAGCCCGACAGAGCCCGAGAGAGACCGACAGAGCCCGACAGAGCCCGACAGAGCCCGACAGGGCCCAGTAAACCCGACAGAGCCCGACAGGGCCCGACAGAGCCCGACAGAGCCCAGTAGAGCCCGACAGAGCCCGACAGAGCCCGACAGGGCCCGACAGGGCCCGACAGGTCCCGACAGAGCCCGACAGAGCCCGACAGAGCCCAGTAGAGCCCGACAGAGCCCGACAGATCCCGACAGAGCCCGACAGGGCCCGACAGGGCCCGACAGAGCCCGACAGAGCCCGACAGAGCCCAGTAGAGCCCGACAGAGCCCGACAGAGCCCGACAGGGCCCGACAGAGCCCGACAGAGCCCGACAGAGCCCAGTAGAGCCCGACAGAGCCCGACAGAGCCCGACAGGGCCCGACAGAGCCCAGTAGGGCCCGACAGGGAACAGTAGAGCCCAGTAGAGCCCGACAGAGCCCGACAGAGCCCGACAGGGCCCGACAGACCCCGACAGAGCCCAGTAGAGCCCGAAAGGGCCCGACAGGGCCCGACAGGGCCCGACAGGGCCCGACAGAGCCCGACAGAGCCCGACAGGGCCCGACAGGGCCCGACAGAGCCCAGTAGAGCCCGACAGAGCCCGACAGAGCCCGACAGAGCCCGACAGGGCCCGACAGAGCCCGACAGAGCCCGACAGGGCCCGACAGAGCCCGACAGGGCCCGACAGGGCCCGACAGGGCCCGACAGGGCCCAGTAAAGCCCGACAGAGCCCGACAGAGCCCGACAGAGCCCGACAGGGCCCGACAGGGCCCAGTAGAGCCCGACAGAGCCCGACAGAGCCCGACAGGGCCCGACAGAGACCGACAGAGCCCGACAGGGCCCGACAGGGCCCAGTAGAGCCCGACAGAGCCCGACAGGGCCCAGTAGAGCCCGACAGAGCCCGACAGAGCCCGACAGAGACCAACAGAGCCCGACAGAGCCCAGTAGAGCCCGACAGAGCCCGACAGGGCCCGACAGAGCCCGACAGGGCCCGACAGGGCCCGAAAGAGCCCGACAGAGCCCGACAGAGCCCGACAGGGCCCAGTAGAGCCCGACAGAGACCGACAGAGCCCGACAGGGCCCGACAGGGCCCGACAGAGCCCGACAGGGCCCGACAGAGCCCGACAGAGCCCGACAGAGCCCGACAGGGCCCGACAGGGCCTGACAGGGCCCACTAGAGCCCGACAGAGCCCGACAGAGCCCGACAGGGCCCGACAGGGACCGACAGGGCCCGACAGAGCCCGACAGAGCCCAGTAGAGCCCGACAGAGCCCGACAGAGCCCGACAGAGCCCGACAGGGCCCGACAGAGCCCGACAGAGCCCGACAGGGCCCGACAGAGCCCGACAGGGCCCGACAGGGCCCGACAGGGCCCGACAGGGCCCAGTAAAGCCCGACAGAGCCCGACAGAGCCCGACAGAGCCCGACAGAGCCCGACAGGGCCCGACAGGGCCCAGTAGAGCCCGACAGAGCCCGACAGAGCCCGACAGGGCCCGACAGAGACCGACAGAGCCCGACAGGGCCCGACAGGGCCCAGTAGAGCCCGACAGAGCCCGACAGGGCCCGACAGGGCCCGACAGAGCCCGACAGAGCCCGACAGGGCCCGACAGGGCCCAATAGAGCCCGACAGAGCCCGACAGGGCCCGACAGAGCCCAGTAGAGCCCGACAGAGCCCGACAGAGCCCGACAGAGCCCGACAGGGCCCAACAGAGCCCGACAGAGCCCGACAGGGCCCGACAGGGCCCGACAGGGCCCGACAGAGCCCGACAGAGCCCGACAGGGCCCAGTAAAGCCCGACAGAGCCCGACAGAGCCCGACAGAGCCCGACAGGGCCCGACAGGGCCCGACAGGGCCCAGTAGAGCCCGACAGAGCCCGACAGAGCCCGACAGGGCCCGACAGAGCCCGACAGAGCCCGACAGGGCCCGACAGGGCCCTGTAGAGCCCGACAGAGCCCGACAGAGCCCGACAGGGCCCGACAGGGCCCGACAGAGCCCGACAGAGCCCGACAGGGCCCGACAGGGCCCAATAGAGCCCGACAGAGCCCGACAGGGCCCGACAGAGCCCAGTAGAGCCCGACAGAGCCCGACAGAGCCCGACAGAGCCCGACAGGGCCCGACAGGGCCCGACAGGGCCCGACAGAGCCCGACAGGGCCCGACAGGGCCCGACAGAGCCCAGTAGAGCCCGACAGAGCCCGACAGGGCCCGACAGAGCCCGACAGAGCCCGACAGAGCCCGACAGGGCCCGACAGGGCCCGAAAGAGCCCGACAGAGCCCGACAGAGCACAGTAGAGCCCGACAGAGCCCGACAGAGCCCGACAGGGCCCGACAGAGCCCGACAGAGCCCGACAGAGCCCAGTAGAGCCCGACAGAGCCCGACAGAGCCCGACAGGGCCCGACAGGGCCCGACAAGGCCCGACAGGGAACAGTAGAGCCCAGTAGAGCCCGACATAGCCCGACAGAGCCCGACAGAGCCCGACAGGGCCCGACAGAGCCCGATAGAGCCCGACAGGGCCCGACAGGGCCCGACAGGGCCCGACAGAGCCCGACAGAGCCCGACAGAGCCCGACAGGGCCCGACAGAGCCCAGTAGAGCCCAGTAGAGCCCGACAGTGCCCGACAGAGCCCGACAGAGCCCGACAGGGCCCGACAGGGCCCGACAGAGCCCAGTTTAGCCCAGTAGAGCCCGACAGAGCCCGACAGAGACCGACAGGGCCCAGTAGAGCCCGACAGAGCCCGACAGAGCCCGACAAGGCCCGACAGGGCCCGACAGAGCCCAGTTTAGCCCAGTAGAGCCCGACAGAGCCCGAGAGAGACCGACAGAGCCCGACAGAGCCCGACAGAGCCCGACAGGGCCCAGTAAAGCCCGACAGAGCCCGACAGAGCCCGACAGGGCCCGACAGAGCCCGACAGAGCCCAGTAGAGCCCGACAGAGCCCGACAGAGCCCGACAGGGCCCGACAGGGCCCGACAGGTCCCGACAGAGCCCGACAGAGCCCGACAGAGCCCAGTAGAGCCCGACAGAGCCCGACAGATCCCGACAGAGCCCGACAGGGCCCGACAGGGCCCGACAGAGCCCGACAGAGCCCAGTAGAGCCCGACAGAGCCCGACAGAGACCGACACGGCCCGACAGAGCCCGACAGAGCCCGACAGAGCCCGACAGAGCCCAGTAGAGCCCGACAGAGCCCGACAGAGCCCGACAGGGCCCGACAGGGATCGACAGGGCCCGACAGGGAACAGTAGAGCCCAGTAGAGCCCGACAGAGCCCGACACAGCCCGACAGGGCCCGACAGACCCCGACAGAGCCCGACAGAGCTGAAAGGGCCCGACAGGGCCCGACAGGGCCCGACAGAGCCCGACAGAGCCCGACAGAGCCCGACAGGGCCCAGTAGAGCCCAGTAGAGCCCGACAGTGCCCGACAGAGCCCGACAGAGCCCGACAGGGCCCGACAGGGCCCGAGAGAGCCCAGTTTAGCCCAGTAGAGCCCGACAGAGCCCGACAGAGCCCGACAGAGCCCAGTAGAGCCCGACAGAGCCCGACAGAGCCCGACAGGGCCCGACAGGGCCCGACAGAGCCCAGTTTATCCCAGTAGAGCCCGACAGAGCCCGAGAGAGACCGACAGAGCCCGACAGAGCCCGACAGAGCCCGACAGGGCCCGACAGAGCCCGACAGAGCCCAGTAGAGCCCGACAGAGCCCGACAGAGCCCGACAGAGCCCGACAGAGCCCGACAGGGCCCAGTAGAGCCCGACAGAGCCCGACAGAGCCCGACAGGGCCCGACAGGGCCCGACAGGTCCCGACAGAGCCCGACAGAGCCCGACAGAGCCCAGTAGAGCCCGACAGAGCCCGACAGATCCCGACAGAGCCCGACAGGGCCCGACAGGGCCCGACAGAGCCCGACAGAGCCCGACAGAGCCCAGTAGAGCCCGACAGAGCCCGACAGAGCCCGACAGGGCCCGACAGAGCCCGACAGAGCCCGACAGAGCCCAGTAGAGCCCGACAGAGCCCGACAGAGCCCGACAGGGCCCGACAGGGCTCGACAGGGCCCGACAGGGAACAGTAGAGCCCAGTAGAGCCCGACAGAGCCCGACAGAGCCCGACAGGGCCCAACAGACCCCGACAGAGCCCAGTAGAGCCCGAAAGGGCCCGACAGGGCCCGACAGGGCCCGACAGGGCCCGACAGAGCCCGACAGAGCCCGACAGGGCCCGACAGGGCCCAGTAGAGCCCGACAGAGCCCGACAGAGCCCGACAGAGCCCGACAGGGCCCGACAGAGCCCGACAGAGCCCGACAGGGCCCGACAGAGCCCGACAGGGCCTGACAGGGCCCGACAGGGCCCAGTAAAGCCCGACAGAGCCCGACAGAGCCCGACAGAGCCCGACAGAGCCCGACAGGGCCCGACAGGGCCCAGTAGAGCCCGACAGAGCCCAACAGAGCCCGACAGGGCCCGACAGAGCCCGACAGAGCCCGACAGGGCCCGACAGGGCCCAGTAGAGCCCGACAGAGCCCGACAGAGCCCGACAGGGCCCGACAGGGCCCGACAGAGCCCGACAGAGCCCGACAGGGCCCAATAGAGCCCGACAGAGCCCGACAGGGCCCGACAGAGCCCGAGAGAGCCCGACAGAGCCCGACAGAGCCCGACAGAGCCCGACAGGGCCCGACAGGGCCCGACAGGGCCCAGTAGAGCCCGACAGAGCCCGACAGAGCCCGACAGAGCCGACAGGGCCCGACAGAGCCCGACAGAGCCCGACAGAGCCCGACAGGGCCCGACAGGGCCCGACAGAGCCCGACATGGCCCAGTAGAGCCCGACAGAGCCCGACAGAGCCCGACAGGGCCCGACAGGGCCCGACAGAGCCCGACAGAGCCCGACAGAGCCCGACAGGGCCCGACAGGGCCCGAGAGAGCCCAGTTTAGCCCAGTAGAGCCCGACAGAGCCCGACAGAGCCCGACAGAGCCCAGTAGAGCCCGACAGAGCCCGACAGAGCCCGACAGGGCCCGACAGGGCCCGACAGAGCCCAGTTTATCCCAGTAGAGCCCGACAGAGCCCGAGAGAGACCGACAGAGCCCGACAGAGCCCGACAGAGCCCGACAGGGCCCGACAGAGCCCGACAGAGCCCAGTAGAGCCCGACAGAGCCCGACAGAGCCCGACAGAGCCCGACAGAGCCCGACAGGGCCCAGTAGAGCCCGACAGAGCCCGACAGAGCCCGACAGGGCCCGACAGGGCCCGACAGGTCCCGACAGAGCCCGACAGAGCCCGACAGAGCCCAGTAGAGCCCGACAGAGCCCGACAGATCCCGACAGAGCCCGACAGGGCCCGACAGGGCCCGACAGAGCCCGACAGAGACCGACAGGGCCCAGTAGAGCCCGACAGAGCCCGACAGAGCCCGACAAGGCCCGACAGAGCCCGACAGAGCCCGACAGAGCCCGACAGAGCCCAGTAGAGCCCGACAGAGCCCGACAGAGCCCGACAGGGCCCGACAGGGCTCGACAGGGCCCGACAGGGAACAGTAGAGCCCAGTAGAGCCCGACAGAGCCCGACAGAGCCCGACAGGGCCCGACAGACCCCGACAGAGCCCAGTAGAGCCCGAAAGGGCCCGACAGGGCCCGACAGGGCCCGACAGGGCCCGACAGAGCCCGACAGAGCCCGACAGGGCCCGACAGGGCCCGACAGAGCCCAGTAGAGCCTGACAGAGCCCGACAGAGCCCGACAGAGCCCGACAGGGCCCGACAGAGCCCGACAGAGCCCGACAGGGCCCGACAGGGCCCGACAGGGCCCGACAGAGCCCGACAGGGCCTGACAGGGCCCGACAGGACCCAGTAAAGCCCGACAGAGCCCGACAGAGCCCGACAGAGCCCGACAGGGCCCGACAGGGCCCAGTAGAGCCCGACAGAGCCCAACAGAGCCCGACAGGGCCCGACAGAGCCCGACAGAGCCCGACAGGGCCCAGTAGAGCCCGACAGAGCCCGACAGAGCCCGACAGGGCCCGACAGGGCCCGACAGAGCCCGACAGAGCCCGACAGGGCCCAATAGAGCCCGACAGAGCCCGACAGGGCCCGACAGAGCCCAGTAGAGCCCGACAGAGCCCGACAGAGCCCGACAGAGCCCGACAGGGCCCGACAGGGCCCGACAGGGCCCGACAGAGCCCAGTAGAGCCCGACAGAGCCCGACAGAGCCCGACAGAGCCCGACAGGGCCCGACAGAGCCCGACAGAGCCCGACAGGGCCCGACAGGGCCCGACAGAGCCCGACATGGCCCAGTAGAGCCCGACAGAGCCCGACAGAGCCCGACAGGGCCCGACAGGGCCCGACAGAGCCCGACAGAGCCCGACAGGGCCCGACAGGGCCCAATAGAGCCCGACAGAGCCCGAAAGGGCCCGACAGAGCCCAGTAGAGCCCGACAGAGCCCGACAGAGCCCGACAGAGCCCGACAGGGCCCGACAGGGCCCGACAGGGCCCGACAGAGCCCGACAGGGCCCGACAGGGCCCGACAGAGCCCAGTAGAGCCCGACAGAGCCCGACAGAGCCCGACAGAGCCCGACAGGGCCCGACAGAGCCCGACAGAGCCCGACAGAGCCCGACAGGGCCCGACAGGGCCCGACAGAGCCCAGTAGAGCCCGACAGAGCCCGACAGAGACCAACAGGGCCCGACAGAGCCCGACAGAGCCCGACAGAGCCCAACAGAGCCCACTAGAGCCCGACAGAGCCCGACAGAGCCCGACAGGGCCCGACAGGGCCCGACAGGGAACAGTAGAGCCCGGTAGTGCCCGACATAGCCCGACAGAGCCCGACAGAGCCCGACAGGGCCCGACAGAGCCCGATAGAGCCCGACAGGGCCCGACAGGGCCCGACAGGGCCCGACAGGGCCCGACAGAGCCCGACAGAGCCCGACAGAGCCCGACAGGGCCCAGTAGAGCCCAGTAGAGCCCGACAGTGCCCGACAGAGCCCGACAGAGCCCGACAGGGCCCGACAGGGCCCGAGAGAGCCCAGTTTAGCCCAGTAGAGCCCGACAGAGCCCGACAGAGTCCAGTAGAGCCCGACAGAGCCCGACAGAGCCCGACAGGGCCCGACAGGGCCCGACAGAGCCCAGTTTAGCCCAGTAGAGCCCGACAGAGCCCGAGAGAGACCGACAGAGCCCGACAGAGCCCGACAGAGCCCGACAGAGCCCAGTAAAGCCCGCCAGAGCCCGACAGAGCCCGACAGGGCCCGACAGAGCCCGACAGAGCCCAGTAGAGCCCGACAGAGCCCGACAGAGCCCGACAGGGCCCGACAGGGCCCGACAGGTCCCGACAGAGCCCGACAGAGCCCGACAGAGCCCAGTAGAGCCCGACAGAGCCCGACAGATCCCGACAGAGCCCGACAGGGCCCGACAGGGCCCGACAGAGCCCGACAGAGCCCGACAGAGCCCAGTAGAGCCCGACAGAGCCCGACAGAGCCCGACAGGGCCCGACAGAGCCCGACAGAGCCCGACAGAGCCCAGTAGAGCCCGACAGAGCCCGACAGAGCCCGACAGGGCCCGACAGGGCTCGACAGGGCCCGACAGGGAACAGTAGAGCCCAGTAGAGCCCGACAGAGCCCGACAGAGCCCGACAGGGCCCGACAGACCCCGACAGAGCCCGACAGAGCCCGAAAGGGCCCGACAGGGCCCGACAGGGTCCGACAGAGCCCGACAGAGCCCGACAGGGCCCGACAGGGCCCGACAGAGCCCGACAGAGCCCAGTAGAGCCCGACAGAGCCCGACAGAGCCCGACAGAGCCCGACAGGGCCCGACAGAGCCCGACAGAGCCCGACAGGGCCCGACAGAGCCCGACAGAGCCCGACAGGGCCCGACAGGGCCCGACAGGGCCCGACAGAGCCCGACAGAGCCCGACAGGGCCCAGTAAAGCCCGACAGAGCCCGACAGAGCCCGACAGAACCCGACAGGACCCGACAGGGCCCGACAGGGCCCAGTAGAGCCCGACAGAGCCCGACAGAGCCCGACAGGGCCCGACAGAGCCCGACAGAGCCCGACAGAGCCCGACAGAGCCCAGTAGAGCCCGACAGAGCCCGACAGATCCCGACAGAGCCCGACAGGGCCCGACAGGGCCCGACAGAGCCCGACAGAGCCCAGTAGAGCCCGACAGAGCCCGACAGAGACCGACAGGGCCCGACAGAGCCCGACAGAGCCCGACAGAGCCCGACAGAGCCCAGTAGAGCCCGACAGAGCCCGACAGAGCCCGACAGGGCCCGACAGGGCTCGACAGGGCCCGACAGGGAACAGTAGAGCCCAGTAGAGCCCGACAGAGCCCGACAGAGCCCGACAGGGCCCGACAGACCCCCACAGAGCCCGACAGAGCCTGAAAGGGCCCGACAGGGCCCGACAGGGCCCGACAGAGCCTGACAGAGCCCGACAGAGCCCGACAGGGCCCAGTAGAGCCCAGTAGAGCCCGACAGTGCCCGACAGAGCCCGACAGAGCCCGACAGGGCCCGACAGGGCCCGAGAGAGCCCAGTTTAGCCCAGTAGAGCCCGACAGAGCCCGACAGAGCCCGACAGAGCCCAGTAGAGCCCGACAGAGCCCGACAGAGCCCGACAGGGCCCGACAGGGCCCGACAGAGCCCAGTTTAGCCCAGTAGAGCCCGACAGAGCCCGAGAGAGACCGACAGAGCCCGACAGAGCCCGACAGAGCCCGACAGGGCCCAGTAAAGCATGACAGAGCCCGACAGGGCCCGACAGAGCCCGACAGAGCCCAGTAGAGCCCGACAGAGCCCGACAGGGCCCGACAGGGCCCGACAGGTCCCGACAGAGCCCGACAGAGCCCGACAGAGCCCAGTAGAGCCCGACAGAGCCCGACAGATCCCGACAGAGCCCGACAGGGCCCGACAGGGCCCGACAGAGCCCGACAGAGCCCGACAGAGCCCGACAGAGCCCAGTAGAGCCCGACAGAGCCCGACAGAGCCCGACAGGGCCCGACAGGGCCCGACAGGGCCCGACAGGGAACAGTAGAGCCCAGTAGAGCCCGACATAGCCCGACAGAGCCCGACAGAGCCCGACAGGGCCCGACAGAGCCCGATAGAGCCCGACAGGGCCCGACAGGGCCCGACAGGGCCCGACAGAGCCCGACAGAGCCCGACAGAGCCCGACAGGGCCCGACAGAGCCCAGTAGAGCCCAGTAGAGCCCGACAGTGCCCGACAGAGCCCGACAGAGCCCGACAGGGCCCGACAGGGCCCGACAGAGCCCAGTTTAGCCCAGTAGAGCCCGACAGAGCCCGACAGAGACCGACAGGGCCCAGTAGAGCCCGACAGAGCCCGACAGAGCCCGACAAGGCCCGACAGGGCCCGACAGAGCCCAGTTTAGCCCAGTAGAGCCCGACAGAGCCCGAGAGAGACCGACAGAGCCCGACAGAGCCCGACAGAGCCCGACAGGGCCCAGTAAAGCCCGACAGAGCCCGACAGAGCCCGACAGGGCCCGACAGAGCCCGACAGAGCCCAGTAGAGCCCGACAGAGCCCGACAGAGCCCGACAGGGCCCGACAGGGCCCGACAGGTCCCGACAGAGCCCGACAGAGCCCGACAGAGCCCAGTAGAGCCCGACAGAGCCCGACAGATCCCGACAGAGCCCGACAGGGCCCGACAGGGCCCGACAGAGCCCGACAGAGCCCAGTAGAGCCCGACAGAGCCCGACAGAGACCGACAGGGCCCGACAGAGCCCGACAGAGCCCGACAGAGCCCAGTAGAGCCCGACAGAGCCCGACAGAGCCCGACAGGGCCCGACAGGGCTCGACAGGGCCCGACAGGGAACAGTAGAGCCCAGTAGAGCCCGACAGAGCCCGACAGAGCCCGACAGGGCCCGACAGACCCCGACAGAGCCCGACAGAGCCTGAAAGGGCCCGACAGGGCCCGACAGGGCCCGACAGAGCCCGACAGAGCCCGACAGAGCCCGACAGGGCCCAGTAGAGCCCAGTAGAGCCCGACAGTGCCCGACAGAGCCCGACAGAGCCCGACAGGGCCCGACAGGGCCCGAGAGAGCCCAGTTTAGCCCAGTAGAGCCCGACAGAGCCCGACAGAGCCCGACAGAGCCCAGTAGAGCCCGACAGAGCCCGACAGAGCCCGACAGGGCCCGACAGGGCCCGACAGAGCCCAGTTTAGCCCAGTAGAGCCCGACAGAGCCCGAGAGAGACCGACAGAGCCCGACAGAGCCCGACAGAGCCCGACAGGGCCCGACAGAGCCCGACAGAGCCCAGTAGAGGCCGACAGAGCCCGACAGAGCCCGACAGGGCCCGACAGGGCCCGACAGGTCCCGACAGAGCCCGACAGAGCCCGACAGAGCCCAGTAGAGCCCGACAGAGCCCGACAGATCCCGACAGAGACCGACAGGGCCCGACAGGGCCCGACAGAGCCCGACAGAGCCCGACAGAGCCCAGTAGAGCCCGACAGAGCCCGACAGAGCCCGACAGGGCCCGACAGAGCCCGACAGAGCCCGACAGAGCCCGACAGAGCCCAGTAGAGCCCGACAGAGCCCGACAGAGCCCGACAGGGCCCGACAGGGCTCGACAGGGCCCGACAGGGAACAGTAGAGCCCAGTAGAGCCCGACAGAGCCCGACAGAGCCCGACAGGGCCCGACAGACCCCGACAGAGCCCAGTAGAGCCCGAAAGGGCCCGAAAGGGCCCGACAGGGCCCGACAGGGCCCGACAGAGCCCGACAGAGCCCGACAGGGCCCGACAGGGCCCGACAGAGCCCAGTAGAGCCCGACAGAGCCCGACAGAGCCCGACAGAGCCCGACAGGGCCCGACAGAGCCCGACAGGGCCCGACAGAGCCCGACAGGGCCCGACAGGGCCCGACAGGGCCCAGTAAAGCCCGACAGAGCCCGACAGAGCCCGACAGAGCCCGACAGAGCCCGACAGGGCCCAGTAGAGCCCGACAGAGCCCAACAGAGCCCGACAGGGCCCGACAGAGCCCGACAGAGCCCGACAGGGCCCGACAGGGCCCAGTAGAGCCCGACAGAGCCCGACAGAGCCCGACAGGGCCCGACAGGGCCCGACAGAGCCCGACAGAGCCCGACAGGGCCCGACAGGGCCCAATAGAGCCCGACAGAGCCCGACAGGGCCCGACAGAGCCCAGTAGAGCCCGACAGAGCCCGACAGAGCCCGACAGAGCCCGACAGGGCCCGACAGGGCCCGACAGGGCCCGACAGAGCCCAGTAGAGCCCGACAGAGCCCGACAGAGCCCGACAGAGCCCGACAGGGCCCGACAGAGCCCGACAGAGCCCGACAGGGCCCGACAGGGCCCGACAGAGCCCGACATGGCCCAGTAGAGCCCGACAGAGCCCGACAGAGCCCGACAGGGCCCGACAGGGCCCGACAGAGCCCGACAGGGCCCGACAGGGCCCAATAGAGCCCGACAGAGCCCGAAAGGGCCCGACAGAGCCCAGTAGAGCCCGACAGAGCCCGACCGAGCCCGACAGAGCCCGACAGGGCCCGACAGGGCCCGACAGGGCCCGACAGGGCCCGACAGAGCCCAGTAGAGCCCGACAGAGCCCGACAGAGCCCGACAGAGCCCGACAGGGCCCGACAGAGCCCGACAGAGCCCGACAGAGCCCGACAGGGCCCGACAGGGCCCGACAGAGCCCAGTAGAGCCCGACAGAGCCCGACAGAGACCAACAGGGCCCGACAGAGCCCGACAGAGCCCGACAGAGCCCAACAGAGCCCAGTAGAGCCCGACAGAGCCCGACAGAGCCCGACAGGGCCCGACAGGGCCCGACAGGGAACAGTAGAGCCCGGTAGTGCCCGACATAGCCCGACAGAGCCCGACAGAGCCCGACAGGGCCCGACAGAGCCCGATAGAGCCCGACAGGGCCCGACAGGGCCCGACAGGGCCCGACAGGGCCCGACAGAGCCCGACAGAGCCCGACAGAGCCCGACAGGGCCCAGTAGAGCCCAGTAGAGCCCGACAGTGCCCGACAGAGCCCGACAGAGCCCGACAGGGCCCGACAGGGCCCGAGAGAGCCCAGTTTAGCCCAGTAGAGCCCGACAGAGCCCGACAGAGCCCGACAGAGCCCAGTAGAGCCCGACAGAGCCCGACAGAGCCCGACAGGGCCCGACAGGGCCCGACAGAGCCCAGTTTAGCCCAGTAGAGCCCGACAGAGCCCGAGAGGACCGACAGAGCCCGACAGAGCCCGACAGAGCCCGACAGAGCCCAGTAAAGCCCGACAGAGCCCGACAGAGCCCGACAGGGCCCGGCAGAGCCCGACAGAGCCCAGTAGAGCCCGACAGAGCCCGACAGAGCCCGACAGGGCCCGACAGGGCCCGACAGGTCCCGACAGAGCCCGACAGAGCCCGACAGAGCCCAGTAGAGCCCGACAGAGCCCGACAGATCCCGACAGAGCCCGACAGGGCCCGACAGAGCCCAGTAGAGCCCGACAGAGCCCGACAGATCCCGACAGAGCCCGACAGGGCCCGACAGGGCCCGACAGAGCCCGACAGAGCCCAGTAGAGCCCGACAGAGCCCGACAGAGACCGACAGGGCCCGACAGAGCCCGACAGAGCCCGACAGAGCCCAGTAGAGCCCGACAGAGCCCGACAGAGCCCGACAGGGCCCGACAGGGCTCGACAGGGCCCGACAGGGAACAGTAGAGCCCAGTAGAGCCCGACAGAGCCCGACAGAGCCCGACAGGGCCCGACAGACCCCGACAGAGCCCGACAGAGCCTGAAAGGGCCCGACAGGGCCCGACAGGGCCCGACAGAGCCCGACAGAGCCCGACAGAGCCCGACAGGGCCCAGTAGAGCCCAGTAGAGCCCGACAGTGCCCGACAGAGCCCGACAGAGCCCGACAGGGCCCGACAGGGCCCGAGAGAGCCCAGTTTAGCCCAGTAGAGCCCGACAGAGCCCGACAGAGCCCGACAGAGCCCAGTAGAGCCCGACAGAGCCCGACAGAGCCCGACAGGGCCCGACAGGGCCCGACAGAGCCCAGTTTAGCCCAGTAGAGCCCGACAGAGCCCGAGAGAGACCGACAGAGCCCGACAGAGCCCGACAGAGCCCGACAGGGCCCGACAGAGCCCGACAGAGCCCAGTAGAGGCCGACAGAGCCCGACAGAGCCCGACAGGGCCCGACAGGGCCCGACAGGTCCCGACAGAGCCCGACAGAGCCCGACAGAGCCCAGTAGAGCCCGACAGAGCCCGACAGATCCCGACAGAGCCCGACAGGTCCCGACAGGGCCCGACAGAGCCCGACAGAGCCCGACAGAGCCCAGTAGAGCCCGACAGAGCCCGACAGAGCCCGACAGGGCCCGACAGAGCCCGACAGAGCCCGACAGAGCCCGACAGAGCCCAGTAGAGCCCGACAGAGCCCGACAGAGCCCGACAGGGCCCGACAGGGCTCGACAGGGCCCGACAGGGAACAGTAGAGCCCAGTAGAGCCCGACAGAGCCCGACAGAGCCCGACAGGGCCCGACAGACCCCGACAGAGCCCAGTAGAGCCCGAAAGGGCCCGACAGGGCCCGACAGGGCCCGACAGGGCCCGACAGAGCCCGACAGAGCCCGACAGGGCCCGACAGGGCCCGACAGAGCCCAGTAGAGCCCGACAGAGCCCGACAGAGCCCGACAGAGCCCGACAGGGCCCGACAGAGCCCGACAGAGCCCGACAGGGCCCGACAGAGCCCGACAGGGCCCGACAGAGCCCGACAGGGCCCAGTAAAGCCCGACAGAGCCCGACAGAGCCCGACAGAGCCCGACAGAGCCCGACAGGGCCCGACAGGGCCCAGTAGAGCCCGACAGAGCCCAACAGAGCCCGACAGGGCCCGACAGAGCCCGACAGAGCCCGACAGGGCCCGACAGGGCCCAGTAGAGCCCGACAGAGCCCGACAGAGCCCGACAGGGCCCGACAGGGCCCGACAGAGCCCGACAGAGCCCGACAGGGCCCGACAGGGCCCAATAGAGCCCGACAGAGCCCGACAGGGCCCGACAGAGCCCAGTAGAGCCCGACAGAGCCCGACAGAGCCCGACAGAGCCCGACAGGGCCCGACAGGGCCCGACTGGGCCCGACAGAGCCCAGTAGAGCCCGACAGAGCCCGACAGAGCCCGACAGAGCCCGACAGGGCCCGACAGAGCCCGACAGAGCCCGACAGGGCCCGACAGGGCCCGACAGAGCCCGACATGGCCCAGTAGAGCCCGACAGAGCCCGACAGAGCCCGACAGGGCCCGACAGGGCCCGACAGAGCCCGACAGGGCCCGACAGGGCCCAATAGAGCCCGACAGAGCCCGAAAGGGCCCGACAGAGCCCAGTAGAGCCCGACAGAGCCCGACAGAGCCCGACAGAGCCCGACAGGGCCCGACAGGGCCCGACAGGGCCCGACAGAGCCCGACAGGGCCCGACAGGGCCCGACAGAGCCCAGTAGAGCCCGACAGAGCCCGACAGAGCCCGACAGAGCCCGACAGGGCCCGACAGAGCCCGACAGAGCCCGACAGAGCCCGACAGGGCCCGACAGAGCCCAGTAGAGCCCGACAGAGCCCGACAGAGACCAACAGGGCCCGACAGAGCCCGACAGAGCCCGACAGAGCCCAACAGAGCCCAGTAGAGCCCGACAGAGCCCGACAGAGCCCGACAGGGCCCGACAGGGCCCGACAGGGAACAGTAGAGCCCGGTAGTGCCCGACATAGCCCGACAGAGCCCGACAGAGCCCGACAGGGCCCGACAGAGCCCGATAGAGCCCGACAGGGCCCGACAGGGCCCAGTAAAGCCCGACAGAGCCCGACAGAGCCCGACAGAGCCCGACAGAGCCCGACAGGGCCCAGTAGAGCCCAGTAGAGCCCGACAGTGCCCGACAGAGCCCGACAGAGCCCGACAAGGCCCGACAGGGCCCGAGAGAGCCCAGTTTAGCCCAGTAGAGCCCGACAGAGCCCGACAGAGCCCGACAGAGCCCAGTAGAGCCCGACAGAGCCCGACAGAGCCCGACAGGGCCCGACAGGGCCCGACAGAGCCCAGTTTAGCCCAGTAGAGCCCGACAGAGCCCGAGAGGACCGACAGAGCCCGACAGAGCCCGACAGAGCCCGACAGAGCCCAGTAAAGCCCGACAGAGCCCGACAGAGCCCGACAGGGCCCGACAGAGCCCGACAGAGCCCAGTAGAGCCCGACAGAGCCCGACAGAGCCCGACAGGGCCCGACAGGGCCCGACAGGTCCCGACAGAGCCCGACAGAGCCCGACAGAGCCCAGTAGAGCCCGACAGAGCCCGACAGATCCCGACAGAGCCCGACAGGGCCCGACAGGGCCCGACAGAGCCCGACAGAGCCCGACAGAGCCCAGTAGAGCCCGACAGAGCCCGACAGAGCCCGACAGGGCCCGACAGAGCCCGACAGAGCCCGACAGAGCCCAGTAGAGCCCGACAGAGCCCTACAGAGCCCGACAGGGCCCGACAGGGCTCGACAGGGCCCGACAGGGAACAGTAGAGCCCAGTAGAGCCCGACAGAGCCCGACAGAGCCCGACAGAGCCCGACAGACCCCGACAGAGCCCGACAGAGCCCGAAAGGGCCCGACAGGGCCCGACAGGGTCCGACAGAGCCCGACAGAGCCCGACAGGGCCCGACAGGGCCCGACAGAGCCCGACAGAGCCCAGTAGAGCCCGACAGAGCCCGACAGAGCCCGACAGAGCCCGACAGGGCCCGACAGAGCCCGACAGAGCCCAGTAGAGCCCGACAGAGCCCGACAGAGCCCGACAGGGCCCGACAGGGCCCGACAGGTCCCGACAGAGCCCGACAGAGCCCGACAGAGCCCAGTAGAGCCCGACAGAGCCCGACAGAGCCCGACAGAGCCCGACAGAGCCCGACAGGGCCCAGTAAAGCCCGACAGAGCCCGACAGAGCCCGACAGGGCCCGACAGAGCCCGACAGAGCCCAGTAGAGCCCGACAGAGCCCGACAGAGCCCGACAGGGCCCGACAGGGCCCGACAGGTCCCGACAGAGCCCGACAGAGCCCGACAGAGCCCAGTAGAGCCCGACAGAGCCCGACAGATCCCGACAGAGCCCGACAGGGCCCGACAGGGCCCGACAGAGCCCGACAGAGCCCAGTAGAGCCCGACAGAGCCCGACAGAGACCGACAGGGCCCGACAGAGCCCGACAGAGCCCGACAGAGCCCGACAGAGCCCAGTAGAGCCCGACAGAGCCCGACAGAGCCCGACAGGGCCCGACAGGGCTCGACAGGGCCCGACAGGGAACAGTAGAGCCCAGTAGAGCCCGACAGAGCCCGACAGAGCCCGACAGGGCCCGACAGACCCCGACAAAGCCCGACAGAGCCTGAAAGGGCCCGACAGGGCCCGACAGGGTCCGACAGAGCCCGACAGAGCCCGACAGAGCCCGACAGGGCCCAGTAGAGCCCAGTAGAGCCCGACAGTGCCCGACAGAGCCCGACAGAGCCCGACAGGGCCCGACAGGGCCCGAGAGAGCCCAGTTTAGCCCAGTAGAGCCCGACAGAGCCCGACAGAGCCCGACAGAGCCCAGTAGAGCCCGACAGAGCCCGACAGAGCCCGACAGGGCCCGACAGGGCCCGACAGAGCCCAGTTTATCCCACTAGAGCCCGACAGAGCCCGAGAGAGCCCGACAGAGCCCGACAGAGCCCGACAGAGCCCGACAGGGCCCGACAGAGCCCGACAGAGCCCAGTAGAGCCCGACAGAGCCCGACAGAGACCGACAGGGCCCGACAGGGCCCGACAGGTCCCGACAGAGCCCGACAGAGCCCGACAGAGCCCAGTAGAGCCCGACAGAGCCCGACAGATCCCGACAGAGACCGACAGGGCCCGACAGGGCCCGACAGAGCCCGACAGAGCCCGACAGAGCCCAGTAGAGCCCGACAGAGCCCGACAGAGCCCGACAGGGCCCGACAGAGCCCGACAGAGCCCGACAGAGCCCGACAGAGCCCAGTAGAGCCCGACAGAGCCCGACAGAGCCCGACAGGGCCCGACAGGGCTCGACAGGGCCCGACAGGGAACAGTAGAGCCTAGTAGAGCCCGACAGAGCCCGACAGAGCCCGACAGGGCCCGACAGACCCCGACAGAGCCCAGTAGAGCCCGAAAGGGCCCGACAGGGCCCGACAGGGCCCGACAGGGCCCGACAGAGCCCGACAGAGCCCGACAGGGCCCGACAGGTCCCGACAGAGCCCAGTAGAGCCCGACAGAGCCCGACAGAGCCCGACAGAGCCCGACAGGGCCCGACAGAGCCCGACAGAGCCCGACAGGGCCCGACAGAGCCCGACAGGGCCCGACAGGGCCCGACAGGGCCCGACAGAGCCCGACAGGGCCCGACAGGGCCCGACAGGGCCCAGTAAAGCCCGACAGAGCCCGACAGAGCCCGACAGAGCCCGACAGAGCCCGACAGGGCCCGACAGGGCCCAGTAGAGCCCGACAGAGCCCAACAGAGCCCGATAGGGCCCGACAGAGCCCGACAGAGCCCGACAGGGCCCGACAGGGACCAGTAGAGCCCGACAGAGCCCGACAGAGCCCGACAGGGCCCGACAGGGCCCGACAGAGCCCGACAGAGCCCGACAGGGCCCGACAGGGCCCAATAGAGCCCGACAGAGCCCGACAGGGCCCGACAGAGCCCAGTAGAGCCCGACAGAGCCCAACAGAGCCCGACAGAGCCCGACAGGGCCCGACAGGGCCCGACAGGGCCCGACAGAGCCCAGTAGAGCCCGACAGAGCCCGACAGAGCCCGACAGAGCCCGACAGGGCCCGACAGAGCCCGACAGAGCCCGACAGGGCCCGACAGGGCCCGACAGAGCCCGACATGGCCCAGTAGAGCCCGATAGAGCCCGACAGAGCCCGACAGGGCCCGACAGGGCCCGACAGAGCCCGACAGGGCCCGACAGGGCCCAATAGAGCCCGACAGAGCCCGAAAGGGCCCGACAGAGCCCAGTAGAGCCCGACAGAGCCCGACAGAGCCCGACAGAGCCCGACAGGGCCCGACAGGTCCCGACAGGGCCCGACAGAGCCCGACAGGGCCCGACAGGGCCCGACAGAGCCCAGTAGAGCCCGACAGAGCCCGACAGAGCCCGACAGAGCCCGACAGGGCCCGACAGAGCCCGACAGAGCCCGACAGAGCCCGACAGGGCCCGACAGGGCCCGACAGAGCCCAGTAGAGCCCGACAGAGCCCGACAGAGACCAACAGGGCCCGACAGAGCCCGACAGAGCCCGACAGAGCCCAACAGAGCCCAGTAGAGCCCGACAGAGCCCGACAGAGCCCGACAGGGCCCGACAGGGCCCGACAGGGAACAGTAGAGCCCGGTAGTGCCCGACATAGCCCGACAGAGCCCGACAGAGCCCGACAGGGCCCGACAGAGCCCGATAGAGCCCGACAGGGCCCGACAGGGCCCGACAGAGCCCGACAGAGCCCGACAGAGCCCGACAGGGCCCAGTAGAGCCCAGTAGAGCCCGACAGTGCCCGACAGAGCCCGACAGAGCCCGACAGGGCCCGACAGGGCGCGAGAGAGCCCAGTTTAGCCCAGTAGAGCCCGACAGAGCCCGACAGAGCCCGACAGAGCCCAGTAGAGCCCGACAGAGCCCG
Organism: Caloenas nicobarica; assembly: GCF_036013445.1. Taxonomy (NCBI): domain Eukaryota; kingdom Metazoa; phylum Chordata; class Aves; order Columbiformes; family Columbidae; genus Caloenas; species Caloenas nicobarica. The sequence continues at coordinate 131,072 of NW_027017272.1, read as the reverse complement.
ACAGAGCCCGACAGGGCCCGACAGGGCCCGACAGAGCCCAGTTTAGCCCAGTAGAGCCCGACAGAGCCCGAGAGGACCGACAGAGCCCGACAGAGCCCGACAGAGCCCAGTAGAGCCCGACAGAGCCCGACAGAGCCCGACAGAGCCCGACAGAGCCCGACAGAGCCCGACAGGGCCCGACAGGGCCCGACAGAGCCCGACAGAGCCCAGTAGAGCCCGACAGAGCCCGACAGAGCCCGACAGGGCCCGACAGGGCCCGACAGGTCCCGACAGAGCCCGACAGAGCCCGACAGAACCCAGTAGAGCCCGACAGAGCCCGACAGATCCCGACAGAGCCCGACAGGGCCCGACAGGGCCCGACAGAGCCCGACAGAGCCCGACAGAGCCCAGTAGAGCCCGACAGAGCCCGACAGAGCCCGACAGGGCCCGACAGAGCCCGACAGAGCCCGACAGAGCCCAGTAGAGCCCGACAGAGCCCGACAGAGCCCGACAGGGCCCGACAGGGCTCGACAGGGCCCGACAGGGAACAGTAGAGCCCAGTAGAGCCCGACAGAGCCCGACAGAGCCCGACAGGGCCCGACAGACCCCGACAGAGCCCGACAGAGCCCGAAAGGGCCCGACAGGGCCCGACAGGGTCCGACAGAGCCCGACAGAGCCCGACAGGGCCCGACAGGGCCCGACAGAGCCCGACAGAGCCCAGTAGAGCCCGACAGAGCCCGACAGAGCCCGACAGAGCCCGACAGGGCCCGACAGAGCCCGACAGAGCCCGACAGGGCCCGACAGGGCCCGACAGAGCCCGACAGAGCCCGACAGGGCCCAGTAAAGCCCGACAGAGCCCGACAGAGCCCGACAGAGCCCGACAGGACCCGACAGGGCCCGACAGGGCCCAGTAGAGCCCGACAGAGCCCGACAGAGCCCGACAGGGCCCGACAGAGCCCGACAGAGCCCGACAGAGCCCGACAGAGCCCAGTAGAGCCCGACAGAGCCCGACAGATCCCGACAGAGCCCGACAGGGCCTGACAGGGCCCGACAGAGCCCGACAGAGCCCAGTAGAGCCCGACAGAGCCCGACAGAGCCCGAAAGGGCCCGACAGGGCCCGACAGGGTCCGACAGAGCCCGACAGAGCCCGACAGGGCCCGACAGGGCCCGACAGAGCCCGACAGAGCCCAGTAGAGCCCGACAGAGCCCGACAGAGCCCGACAGAGCCCGACAGGGCCCGACAGAGCCCGACAGAGCCCAGTAGAGCCCGACAGAGCCCGACAGAGCCCGACAGGGCCCGACAGGGCCCGACAGGTCCCGACAGAGCCCGACAGAGCCCGACAGAGCCCAGTAGAGCCCAACAGAGCCCGACAGAGCCCGACAGAGCCCGACAGAGCCCGACAGGGCCCAGTAAAGCCCGACAGAGCCCGACAGAGCCCGACAGGGCCCGACAGAGCCCGACAGAGCCCAGTAGAGCCCGACAGAGCCCGACAGAGCCCGACAGGGCCCGACAGGGCCCGACAGGTCCCGACAGAGCCCGACAGAGCCCGACAGAGCCCAGTAGAGCCCGACAGAGCCCGACAGATCCCGACAGAGCCCGACAGGGCCCGACAGGGCCCGACAGAGCCCGACAGAGCCCAGTAGAGCCCGACAGAGCCCGACAGAGACCGACAGGGCCCGACAGAGCCCGACAGAGCCCGACAGAGCCCGACAGAGCCCAGTAGAGCCCGACAGAGCCCGACAGAGCCCGACAGGGCCCGACAGGGCTCGACAGGGCCCGACAGGGAACAATAGAGCCCAGTAGAGCCCGACAGAGCCCGACAGAGCCCGACAGGGCCCGACAGACCCCGACATAGCCCGACAGAGCCTGAAAGGGCCCGACAGGGCCCGACAGGGCCCGACAGAGCCCGACAGAGCCCGACAGAGCCCGACAGGGCCCAGTAGAGCCCAGTAGAGCCCGACAGTGCCCGACAGAGCCCGACAGAGCCCGACAGGGCCCGACAGGGCCCGAGAGAGCCCAGTTTAGCCCAGTAGAGCCCGACAGAGCCCGACAGAGCCCGACAGAGCCCAGTAGAGCCCGACAGAGCCCGACAGAGCCCGACAGGGCCCGACAGGGCCCGACAGAGCCCAGTTTAGCCCAGTAGAGCCAGACAGAGCCCGAGAGAGACCGACAGAGCCCGACAGAGCCCGACAGAGCCCGACAGAGCCCGACAGGGCCCGACAGAGCCCGACAGAGCCCAGTAGAGCCCGACAGGGCCCGACAGAGCCCGACAGGGCCCGACAGGGCCCGACAGAGCCCGACAGAGCCCAGTAGAGCCCGACAGAGCCCGACAGAGCCCGACAGGGCCCGACAGAGCCCGACAGAGCCCGACAGAGCCCGACAGAGCCCAGTAGAGCCCGACAGAGCCCGACAGAGCCCGACAGGGCCCGACAGGGCTCGACAGGGCCCGACAGGGAACAGTAGAGCCCAGTAGAGCCCGACAGAGCCCGACAGAGCCCGACAGGGCCCGACAGACCCCGACAGAGCCCAGTAGAGCCCGAAAGGGCCCGACAGGGCCCGACAGGGCCCGACAGGGCCCGACAGAGCCCGACAGAGCCCGACAGGGCCCGACAGGGCCCGACAGAGCCCAGTAGAGCCCGACAGAGCCCGACAGAGCCCGACAGAGCCCGACAGGGCCCGACAGAGCCCGACAGAGCCCGACAGGGCCCGACAGAGCCCGACAGGGCCCGACAGGGCCCGACAGGGCCCGACAGAGCCCGACAGGGCCCGACAGGGCCCGACAGGGCCCAGTAAAGCCCGACAGAGCCCGACAGAGCCCGACAGAGCCCGACAGAGCACGACAGGGCCCGACAAGGCCCAGTAGAGCCCGACAGAGCCCAACAGAGCCCGACAGGGCCCGACAGAGCCCGACAGAGCCCGACAGGGCCCGACAGGGCCCAGTAGAGCCCGACAGAGCCCGACAGAGCCCGACAGGGCCCGACAGGGCCCGACAGAGCCCGACAGAGCCCGACAGGGCCCAATAGAGCCCGACAGAGCCCGACAGGGCCCGACAGAGCCCAGTAGAGCCCGACAGAGCCCGACAGAGCCCGACAGAGCCCGACAGGGCCCGACAGGGCCCGACAGGGCCCGACAGAGCCCAGTAGAGCCCGACAGAGCCCGACAGAGCCCGACAGAGCCCGACAGGGCCCGACAGAGCCCGACAGGGCCCGACAGGGCCCGACAGAGCCCGACATGGCCCAGTAGAGCCCGACAGAGCCCGACAGAGCCCGACAGGGCCCGACAGGGCCCGACAGAGCCCGACAGGGCCCGACAGGGCCCAATAGAGCCCGACAGAGCCCGAAAGGGCCCGACAGAGCCCAGTAGAGCCCGACAGAGCCCGACAGAGCCCGACAGAGCCCGACAGGGCCCGACAGGGCCCGACAGGGCCCGACAGAGCCCGACAGGGCCCGACAGGGCCCGACAGAGCCCAGTAGAGCCCGACAGAGCCCGACAGAGCCCGACAGAGCCCGACAGGGCCCGACAGAGCCCGACAGAGCCCGACAGGGCCTGACAGGGCCCGACAGAGCCCAGTAGAGCCCGACAGAGCCCGACAGAGACCAACAGGGCCCGACAGAGCCCGACAGAGCCCGAGAGAGCCCAACAGAGCCCAGTAGAGCCCGACAGAGCCCGACAGAGCCCGACAGGGCCCGACAGGGCCCGACAGGGAACAGTAGAGCCCGGTAGTGCCCGACATAGCCCGACAGAGCCCGACAGAGCCCGACAGGGCCCGACAGAGCCCGATAGAGCCCGACAGGGCCCGACAGGGCCCGACAGGGCCCGACAGGGCCCGACAGAGCCCGACAGAGCCCGACAGAGCCCGACAGGGCCCAGTAGAGCCCAGTAGAGCCCGACAGTGCCCGACAGAGCCCGACAGAGCCCGACAGGGCCCGACAGAGCCCGACAGAGCCCGACAGGGCCCGACAGGGCCCGACAGAGCCCAGTTTAGCCCAGTAGAGCCCGACAGAGCCCGAGAGGACCGACAGAGCCCGACAGAGCCCGACAGAGCCCGACAGAGCCCAGTAAAGCCCGACAGAGCCCGACAGAGCCCGACAGGGCCCGACAGAGCCCGACAGAGCCCAGTAGAGCCCGACAGAGCCCGACAGAGCCCGACAGGGCCCGACAGGGCCCGACAGGTCCCGACAGAGCCCGACAGAGCCCGACAGAGCCCAGTAGAGCCCGACAGAGCCCGACAGATCCCGACAGAGCCCGACAGGGCCCGACAGGGCCCGACAGAGCCCGACAGAGCCCGACAGAGCCCAGTAGAGCCCGACAGAGCCCGACAGAGCCCGACAGGGCCCGACAGAGCCCGACAGAGCCCGACAGAGCCCAGTAGAGCCCGACAGAGCCCGACAGAGCCCGACAGGGCCCGACAGGGCTCGACAGGGCCCGACAGGGAACAGTAGAGCCCAGTAGAGCCCGACAGAGCCCGACAGAGCCCGACAGGGCCCGACAGACCCCGACAGAGCCCGACAGAGCCCGAAAGGGCCCGACAGGGCCCGACAGGGTCCGACAGAGCCCGACAGAGCCCGACAGGGCCCGACAGGGCCCGACAGAGCCCGACAGAGCCCAGTAGAGCCCGACAGAGCCCGACAGAGCCCGACAGAGCCCGACAGGGCCCGACAGAGCCCGACAGAGACCGACAGGGCCCGACAGGGCCCGACAGGGCCCGACAGAGCCCGACAGAGCCCGACAGGGCCCGACAGGGCCCAGTAAAGCCCGACAGAGCCCGACAGAGCCCGACAGAGCCCGACAGGACCCGACAGGGCCCGACAGGGCCCAGTAGAGCCCGACAGAGCCCGACAGAGCCCGACAGGGCCCGACAGAGCCCGACAGAGCCCGACAGAGCCCAGTAGAGCCCGACAGAGCCCGACAGAGCCCAGTAGAGCCCGACAGAGCCCGACAGAGACCGACAGGGCCCGATAGAGCCCGACAGAGCCCGACAGAGCCCGACAGAGCCCAGTAGAGCCCGACAGAGCCCGACAGAGCCCGACAGGGCCCGACAGGGCTCGACAGGGCCCGACAGGGAACAGTAGAGCCCAGTAGAGCCCGACAGAGCCCGACAGAGCCCGACAGGGCCCGACAGACCCCGACAGAGCCCGACAGAGCCTGAAAGGGCCCGACAGGGCCCGACAGGGCCCGACAGAGCCCGACAGAGCCCGACAGAGCCCGACAGGGCCCAGTAGAGCCCAGTAGAGCCCGACAGTGCCCGACAGAGCCCGACAGAGCCCGACAGGGCCCGACAGGGCCCGAGAGAGCCCAGTTTAGCCCAGTAGAGCCCGACAGAGCCCGACAGAGCCCGACAGAGCCCAGTAGAGCCCGACAGAGCCCGACAGAGCCCGACAGGGCCCGACAGGGCCCGACAGAGCCCAGTTTAGCCCAGTAGAGCCCGACAGAGCCCGAGAGAGACCGACAGAGCCCGACAGAGCCCGACAGAGCCCGACAGGGCCCAGTAAAGCCCGACAGAGCCCGACAGGGCCCGACAGAGCCCGACAGAGCCCGACAGGGCCCGACAGGGCCCGACAGAGCCCGACATGGCCCAGTAGAGCCCGATAGAGCCCGACAGAGCCCGACAGGGCCCGACAGGGCCCGACAGAGCCCGACAGGGCCCGACAGGGCCCAATAGAGCCCGACAGAGCCCGAAAGGGCCCGACAGAGCCCAGTAGAGCCCGACAGAGCCCGACAGAGCCCGACAGAGCCCGACAGGGCCCGACAGGGCCCGACAGGGCCCGACAGAGCCCGACAGGGCCCGACAGGGCCCGACAGAGCCCAGTAGAGCCCGACAGAGCCCGACAGAGCCCGACAGAGCCCGACAGGGCCCGACAGAGCCCGACAGAGCCCGACAGAGCCCGACAGGGCCCGACAGGGCCCGACAGAGCCCAGTAGAGCCCGACAGAGCCCGACAGAGACCAACAGGGCCCGACAGAGCCCGACAGAGCCCGACAGAGCCCAACAGAGCCCAGTAGAGCCCGACAGAGCCCGACAGAGCCCGACAGGGCCCGACAGGGCCCGACAGGGAACAGTAGAGCCCGGTAGTGCCCGACATAGCCCGACAGAGCCCGACAGAGCCCGACAGGGCCCGACAGAGCCCGATAGAGCCCGACAGGGCCCGACAGGGCCCGACAGAGCCCGACAGAGCCCGACAGAGCCCGACAGGGCCCAGTAGAGCCCAGTAGAGCCCGACAGTGCCCGACAGAGCCCGACAGAGCCCGACAGGGCCCGACAGGGCGCGAGAGAGCCCAGTTTAGCCCAGTAGAGCCCGACAGAGCCCGACAGAGCCCGACAGAGCCCAGTAGAGCCCGACAGAGCCCGACAGAGCCCGACAGGGCCCGACAGGGCCCGACAGAGCCCAGTTTAGCCCAGTAGAGCCCGACAGAGCCCGAGAGGACCGACAGAGCCCGACAGAGCCCGACAGAGCCCAGTAGAGCCCGACAGAGCCCGACAGAGCCCGACAGAGCCCGACAGAGCCCGACAGAGCCCGACAGGGCCCGACAGGGCCCGACAGAGCCCGACAGAGCCCAGTAGAGCCCGACAGAGCCCGACAGAGCCCGACAGGGCCCGACAGGGCCCGACAGGTCCCGACAGAGCCCGACAGAGCCCGACAGAACCCAGTAGAGCCCGACAGAGCCCGACAGATCCCGACAGAGCCCGACAGGGCCCGACAGGGCCCGACAGAGCCCGACAGAGCCCGACAGAGCCCAGTAGAGCCCGACAGAGCCCGACAGAGCCCGACAGGGCCCGACAGAGCCCGACAGAGCCCGACATAGCCCAGTAGAGCCCGACAGAGCCCGACAGAGCCCGACAGGGCCCGACAGGGCTCGACAGGGCCCGACAGGGAACAGTAGAGCCCAGTAGAGCCCGACAGAGCCCGACAGAGCCCGACAGGGCCCGACAGACCCCGACAGAGCCCGACAGAGCCCGAAAGGGCCCGACAGGGCCCGACAGGGTCCGACAGAGCCCGACAGAGCCCGACAGGGCCCGACAGGGCCCGACAGAGCCCGACAGAGCCCAGTAGAGCCCGACAGAGCCCGACAGAGCCCGACAGAGCCCGACAGGGCCCGACAGAGCCCGACAGAGCCCGACAGGGCCCGACAGGGCCCGACAGAGCCCGACAGAGCCCGACAGGGCCCAGTAAAGCCCGACAGAGCCCGACAGAGCCCGACAGAGCCCGACAGGACCCGACAGGGCCCGACAGGGCCCAGTAGAGCCCGACAGAGCCCGACAGAGCCCGACAGGGCCCGACAGAGCCCGACAGAGCGCGACAGAGCCCGACAGAGCCCAGTAGAGCCCGACAGAGCCCGACAGATCCCGACAGAGCCCGACAGGGCCTGACAGGGCCCGACAGAGCCCGACAGAGCCCAGTAGAGCCCGACAGAGCCCGACAGAGCCCGAAAGGGCCCGACAGGGCCCGACAGGGTGGACAGAGCCCGACAGAGCCCGACAGGGCCCGACAGGGCCCGACAGAGCCCGACAGAGCCCAGTAGAGCCCGACAGAGCCCGACAGAGCCCGACAGAGCCCGACAGGGCCCGACAGAGCCCGACAGAGCCCAGTAGAGCCCGACAGAGCCCGACAGAGCCCGACAGGGCCCGACAGGGCCCGACAGGTCCCGACAGAGCCCGACAGAGCCCGACAGAGCCCAGTAGAGCCCAACAGAGCCCGACAGAGCCCGACAGAGCCCGACAGAGCCCGACAGGGCCCAGTAAAGCCCGACAGAGCCCGACAGAGCCCGACAGGGCCCGACAGAGCCCGACAGAGCCCAGTAGAGCCCGACAGAGCCCGACAGAGCCCGACAGGGCCCGACAGGGCCCGACAGGTCCCGACAGAGCCCGACAGAGCCCGACAGAGCCCAGTAGAGCCCGACAGAGCCCGACAGATCCCGACAGAGCCCGACAGGGCCCGACAGGGCCCGACAGAGCCCGACAGAGCCCAGTAGAGCCCGACAGAGCCCGACAGAGACCGACAGGGCCCGACAGAGCCCGACAGAGCCCGACAGAGCCCGACAGAGCCCAGTAGAGCCCGACAGAGCCCGACAGAGCCCGACAGGGCCCGACAGGGCTCGACAGGGCCCGACAGGGAACAGTAGAGCCCAGTAGAGCCCGACAGAGCCCGACAGAGCCCGACAGGGCCCGACAGACCCCGACATAGCCCGACAGAGCCTGAAAGGGCCCGACAGGGCCCGACAGGGCCCGACAGAGCCCGACAGAGCCCGACAGAGCCCGACAGGGCCCAGTAGAGCCCAGTAGAGCCCGACAGTGCCCGACAGAGCCCGACAGAGCCCGACAGGGCCCGACAGGGCCCGAGAGAGCCCAGTTTAGCCCAGTAGAGCCCGACAGAGCCCGACAGAGCCCGACAGAGCCCAGTAGAGCCCGACAGAGCCCGACAGAGCCCGACAGGGCCCGACAGGGCCCGACAGAGCCCAGTTTAGCCCAGTAGAGCCAGACAGAGCCCGAAAGAGAACGACAGAGCCCGACAGAGCCCGACAGAGCCCGACAGAGCCCGACAGGGCCCGACAGAGCCCGACAGAGCCCAGTAGAGCCCGACAGGGCCCGACAGAGCCCGACAGGGCCCGACAGGGCCCGACAGAGCCCGACAGAGCCCAGTAGAGCCCGACAGAGCCCGACAGAGCCCGACAGGGCCCGACAGAGCCCGACAGAGCCCGACAGAGCCCGACAGAGCCCAGTAGAGCCCGACAGAGCCCGACAGAGCCCGACAGGGCCCGACAGGGCTCGACAGGGCCCGACAGGGAACAGTAGAGCCCAGTAGAGCCCGACAGAGCCCGACAGAGCCCGACAGGGCCCGACAGACCCCGACAGAGCCCAGTAGAGCCCGAAAGGGCCCGACAGGGCCCGACAGGGCCCGACAGGGCCCGACAGAGCCCGACAGAGCCCGACAGGGCCCGACAGGGCCCGACAGAGCCCAGTAGAGCCCGACAGAGCCCGACAGAGCCCGACAGAGCCCGACAGGGCCCGACAGAGCCCGACAGAGCCCGACAGGGCCCGACAGAGCCCGACAGGGCCCGACAGAGCCCGACAGGGCCCGACAGGGCCCGACAGGGCCCGACAGAGCCCGACAGGGCCCGACAGGGCCCGACAGGGCCCAGTAAAGCCCGACAGAGCCCGACAGAGCCCGACAGAGCCCGACAGAGCACGACAGGGCCCGACAAGGCCCAGTAGAGCCCGACAGAGCCCAACAGAGCCCGACAGGGCCCGACAGAGCCCGACAGAGCCCGACAGGGCCCGACAGGGCCCAGTAGAGCCCGACAGAGCCCGACAGAGCCCGACAGGGCCCGACAGGGCCCGACAGAGCCCGACAGAGCCCGACAGGGCCCAATAGAGCCCGACAGAGCCCGACAGGGCCCGACAGAGCCCAGTAGAGCCCGACAGAGCCCGACAGAGCCCGACAGAGCCCGACAGGGCCCGACAGGGCCCGACAGGGCCCGACAGAGCCCAGTAGAGCCCGACAGAGCCCGACAGAGCCCGACAGAGCCCGACAGGGCCCGACAGAGCCCGACAGGGCCCGACAGGGCCCGACAGAGCCCGACATGGCCCAGTAGAGCCCGACAGAGCCCGACAGAGCCCGACAGGGCCCGACAGGGCCCGACAGAGCCCGACAGGGCCCGACAGGGCCCAATAGAGCCCGACAGAGCCCGAAAGGGCCCGACAGAGCCCAGTAGAGCCCGACAGAGCCCGACAGAGCCCGACAGAGCCCGACAGGGCCCGACAGGGCCCGACAGGGCCCGACAGAGCCCGACAGGGCCCGACAGGGCCCGACAGAGCCCAGTAGAGCCCGACAGAGCCCGACAGAGCCCGACAGAGCCCGACAGGGCCCGACAGAGCCCGACAGAGCCCGACAGGGCCTGACAGGGCCCGACAGAGCCCAGTAGAGCCCGACAGAGCCCGACAGAGACCAACAGGGCCCGACAGAGCCCGACAGAGCCCGAGAGAGCCCAACAGAGCCCAGTAGAGCCCGACAGAGCCCGACAGAGCCCGACAGGGCCCGACAGGGCCCGACAGGGAACAGTAGAGCCCGGTAGTGCCCGACATAGCCCGACAGAGCCCGACAGAGCCCGACAGGGCCCGACAGAGCCCGATAGAGCCCGACAGGGCCCGACAGGGCCCGACAGGGCCCGACAGGGCCCGACAGAGCCCGACAGAGCCCGACAGAGCCCGACAGGGCCCAGTAGAGCCCAGTAGAGCCCGACAGTGCCCGACAGAGCCCGACAGAGCCCGACAGGGCCCGACAGAGCCCGACAGAGCCCGACAGGGCCCGACAGGGCCCGACAGAGCCCAGTTTAGCCCAGTAGAGCCCGACAGAGCCCGAGAGGACCGACAGAGCCCGACAGAGCCCGACAGAGCCCGACAGAGCCCAGTAAAGCCCGACAGAGCCCGACAGAGCCCGACAGGGCCCGACAGAGCCCGACAGAGCCCAGTAGAGCCCGACAGAGCCCGACAGAGCCCGACAGGGCCCGACAGGGCCCGACAGGTCCCGACAGAGCCCGACAGAGCCCGACAGAGCCCAGTAGAGCCCGACAGAGCCCGACAGATCCCGACAGAGCCCGACAGGGCCCGACAGGGCCCGACAGAGCCCGACAGAGCCCGACAGAGCCCAGTAGAGCCCGACAGAGCCCGACAGAGCCCGACAGGGCCCGACAGAGCCCGACAGAGCCCGACAGAGCCCAGTAGAGCCCGACAGAGCCCGACAGAGCCCGACAGGGCCCGACAGGGCTCGACAGGGCCCGACAGGGAACAGTAGAGCCCAGTAGAGCCCGACAGAGCCCGACAGAGCCCGACAGGGCCCGACAGACCCCGACAGAGCCCGACAGAGCCCGAAAGGGCCCGACAGGGCCCGACAGGGTCCGACAGAGCCCGACAGAGCCCGACAGGGCCCGACAGGGCCCGACAGAGCCCGACAGAGCCCAGTAGAGCCCGACAGAGCCCGACAGAGCCCGACAGAGCCCGACAGGGCCCGACAGAGCCCGACAGAGACCGACAGGGCCCGACAGGGCCCGACAGGGCCCGACAGAGCCCGACAGAGCCCGACAGGGCCCGACAGGGCCCAGTAAAGCCCGACAGAGCCCGACAGAGCCCGACAGAGCCCGACAGGACCCGACAGGGCCCGACAGGGCCCAGTAGAGCCCGACAGAGCCCGACAGAGCCCGACAGGGCCCGACAGAGCCCGACAGAGCCCGACAGAGCCCAGTAGAGCCCGACAGAGCCCGACAGAGCCCAGTAGAGCCCGACAGAGCCCGACAGAGACCGACAGGGCCCGATAGAGCCCGACAGAGCCCGACAGAGCCCGACAGAGCCCAGTAGAGCCCGACAGAGCCCGACAGAGCCCGACAGGGCCCGACAGGGCTCGACAGGGCCCGACAGGGAACAGTAGAGCCCAGTAGAGCCCGACAGAGCCCGACAGAGCCCGACAGGGCCCGACAGACCCCGACAGAGCCCGACAGAGCCTGAAAGGGCCCGACAGGGCCCGACAGGGCCCGACAGAGCCCGACAGAGCCCGACAGAGCCCGACAGGGCCCAGTAGAGCCCAGTAGAGCCCGACAGTGCCCGACAGAGCCCGACAGAGCCCGACAGGGCCCGACAGGGCCCGAGAGAGCCCAGTTTAGCCCAGTAGAGCCCGACAGAGCCCGACAGAGCCCGACAGAGCCCAGTAGAGCCCGACAGAGCCCGACAGAGCCCGACAGGGCCCGACAGGGCCCGACAGAGCCCAGTTTAGCCCAGTAGAGCCCGACAGAGCCCGAGAGAGACCGACAGAGCCCGACAGAGCCCGACAGAGCCCGACAGGGCCCAGTAAAGCCCGACAGAGCCCGACAGGGCCCGACAGAGCCCGACAGAGCCCAGTAGAGCCCGACAGAGCCCGACAGAGCCCGACAGGGCCCGACAGGGCCCGACAGGTCCCGACAGAGCCCGACAGAGCCCGACAGAGCCCAGTAGAGCCCGACAGAGCCCGACAGATCCCGACAGAGCCCGACAGGGCCCGACAGGGCCCGACAGAGCCCGACAGAGCCCGACAGAGCCCAGTAGAGCCCGACAGAGCCCGACAGAGCCCGACAGGGCCCGACAGAGCCCGACAGAGCCCGACAGAGCCCGACAGAGCCCAGTAGAGCCCGACAGAGCCCGACAGAGCCCGACAGGGCCCGACAGGGCTCGACAGGGCCCGACAGGGAACAGTAGAGCCCAGTAGAGCCCGACAGAGCCCGACAGAGCCCGACAGGGCCCGACAGACCCCGACACAGCCCAGTAGAGCCCGAAAGGGCCCGACAGGGCCCGACAGGGCCCGACAGGGCCCGACAGAGCCCGACAGAGCCCGACAGGGCCCGACAGGGCCCGACAGAGCCCGACAGAGACCAGTAGAGCCCGACAGAGCCCGACAGAGCCCGACAGAGCCCGACAGGGCCCGACAGAGCCCGACAGAGCCCGACAGGGCCCAACAGGGCCCGACAGGGCCCGACAGAGCCCGACAGGGCCTGACAGGGCCCGACAGGGCCCAGTAAAGCCCGACAGAGCCCGACAGAGCCCGACAGAGCCCGACAGGGCCCGACAGGGCCCGACAAGGCCCAGTAGAGCCCGACAGAGCCCGACAGAGCCCGACAGGGCCCGACAGAGCCCGACAGAGCCCGACAGGGCCCGACAGGGCCCAGTAGAGCCCGACAGAGCCCGACAGAGCCCGACAGGGCCCGACAGGGCCCGACAGAGCCCGACAGAGCCCGACAGGGCCCGACAGTGCCCAGTAGAGCCCGACAGAGCCCGACAGGGCCCGACAGAGCCCAGTAGAGCCCGACAGAGCCCGACAGAGCCCGACAGAGCCCGACAGGGCCCGACAGAGCCCGACAGAGCCCCACAGGGCCCGACAGGGCCCGACAGGGCCCGACAGAGCCCGACAGAGCCCGACAGGGCCCGACAGGGCCCAGTAAAGCCCGACAGAGCCCGACAGAGCCCGACAGAGCCCGACAGAGCCCGACAGGGCCCGACAGGGCCCGACAGGGCCCAGTAGAGCCCGACAGAGCCCGACAGAGCCCGACAGGGCCCGACAGAGCCCGACAGAGCCCGACAGGGCCCGACAGGGCCCTGTAGAGCCCGACAGAGCCCGACAGAGCCCGACAGGGCCCGACAGGGCCCGACAGAGCCCGACAGAGCCCGACAGGGCCCGACAGGGCCCAATAGAGCCCGACAGAGCCCGACAGGGTCCGACAGAGCCCAGTAGAGCCCGACAGAGCCCGACAGAGCCCGACAGAGCCCGACAGGGCCCGACAGGGCCCGACAGGGCCCGACAGAGCCCGACAGAGCCCGACAGAGCACAGTAGAGCCCGACAGAGCCCGACAGAGCCCGACAGGGCCCGACAGAGCCCGACAGAGCCCGACAGAGCCCGACAGAGCCCGACAGAGCCCGACAGAGCCCGACAGAGCACAGTAGAGCCCGACAGAGCCCGACAGAGCCCGACAGGGCCCGACAGAGCCCGACAGAGCACGACAGAGCCCGACAGAGCCCGACAGGGCCCGACAGGGCCCGACAGGGAACAGTAGAGCCCAGTAGAGCCCGACATAGCCCGACAGAGCCCGACAGAGCCCGACAGGGCCCGACAGAGCCCGATAGAGCCCGACAAAGCCCGACAGGGCCCGACAGGGCCCGACAGAGCCCGACAGAGCCCGACAGAGCCCGACAGGGCCCGACAGAGCCCAGTAGAGCCCAGTAGAGCCCGACAGTGCCCGACAGAGCCCGACAGAGCCCGACAGGGCCCGACAGGGCCCGAGAGAGCCCAGTTTAGCCCAGTAGAGCCCGACAGAGCCCGACAGAGCCCGACAGAGCCCAGTAGAGCCCGACAGAGCCCGACAGAGCCCGACAGGGCCCGACAGGGCCCGACAGAGCCCAGTTTAGCCCAGTAGAGCCCGACAGAGCCCGAGAGAGACCGACAGAGCCCGACAGAGCCCGAGAGAGACCGACAGAGCCCGACAGAGCCCGACAGAGCCCGACAGGGCCCAGTAAAGCCCGACAGAGCCCGACAGGGCCCGACAGAGCCCGACAGAGCCCAGTAGAGCCCGACAGAGCCCGACAGAGCCCGACAGGGCCCGACAGGGCCCGACAGGTCCCGACAGAGCCCGACAGAGCCCGACAGAGCCCAGTAGAGCCCGACAGGGCCCGACAGGGCCCGACAGAGCCCGACAGAGCCCGACAGAGCCCAGTAGAGCCCGACAGAGCCCGACAGAGCCCGACAGGGCCCGACAGAGCCCGACAGAGCCCGACAGAGCCCGACAGAGCCCAGTAGAGCCCGACAGAGCCCGACAGAGCCCGACAGGGCCCGACAGGGCTCGACAGGGCCCGACAGGGAACAGTAGAGCCCAGTAGAGCCCGACAGAGCCCGACAGAGCCCGACAGGGCCCGACAGACCCCGACACAGCCCAGTAGAGCCCGAAAGGGCCCGACAGGGCCCGACAGGGCCCGACAGGGCCCGACAGAGCCCGACAGAGCCCGACAGGGCCCGACAGGGCCCGACAGAGCCCGACAGAGACCAGTAGAGCCCGACAGAGCCCGACAGAGCCCGACAGAGCCCGACAGGGCCCGACAGAGCCCGACAGAGCCCGACAGGGCCCAACAGGGCCCGACAGGGCCCGACAGAGCCCGACAGGGCCTGACAGGGCCCGACAGGGCCCAGTAAAGCCCGACAGAGCCCGACAGAGCCCGACAGAGCCCGACAGGGCCCGACAGGGCCCGACAGGGCCCAGTAGAGCCCGACAGAGCCCGACAGAGCCCGACAGGGCCCGACAGAGCCCGACAGAGCCCGACAGGGCCCGACAGGGCCCAGTAGAGCCCGACAGAGCCCGACAGAGCCTGACAGGGCCCGACAGGGCCCGACAGAGCCCGACAGAGCCCGACAGGGCCCGACAGGGCCCAATAGAGCCCGACAGAGCCCGACAGGGCCCGACAGAGCCCAGTAGAGCCCGACAGAGCCCGACAGAGCCCGACAGAGCCCGACAGGGCCCGACAGAGCCCGACAGAGCCCCACAGGGCCCGACAGGGCCCGACAGGGCCCGACAGAGCCCGACAGAGCCCGACAGGGCCCGACAGGGCCCAGTAAAGCCCGACAGAGCCCGACAGAGCCCGACAGAGCCCGACAGGGCCCGACAGGGCCCGACAGGGCCCAGTAGAGCCCGACAGAGCCCGACAGAGCCCGACAGGGCCCGACAGAGCCCGACAGAGCCCGACAGGGCCCGACAGGGCCCTGTAGAGCCCGACAGAGCCCGACAGAGCCCGACAGGGCCCGACAGGGCCCGACAGAGCCCGACAGAGCCCGACAGGGCCCGACAGGGCCCAATAGAGCCCGACAGAGCCCGACAGGGCCCGACAGAGCCCAGTAGAGCCCGACAGAGCCCGACAGAGCCCGACAGAGCCCGACAGGGCCCGACAGGGCCCGACAGGGCCCGACAGAGCCCGACAGAGCCCGACAGAGCACAGTAGAGCCCGACAGAGCCCGACAGAGCCCGACAGGGCCCGACAGAGCCCGACAGAGCCCGACAGAGCCCGACAGAGCCCGACAGAGCCCGACAGAGCCCGACAGAGCACAGTAGAGCCCGACAGAGCCCGACAGAGCCCGACAGGGCCCGACAGAGCCCGACAGAGCACGACAGAGCCCGACAGAGCCCGACAGGGCCCGACAGGGCCCGACAGGGAACAGTAGAGCCCAGTAGAGCCCGACATAGCCCGACAGAGCCCGACAGAGCCCGACAGGGCCCGACAGAGCCCGATAGAGCCCGACAAAGCCCGACAGGGCCCGACAGGGCCCGACAGAGCCCGACAGAGCCCGACAGAGCCCGACAGGGCCCGACAGAGCCCAGTAGAGCCCAGTAGAGCCCGACAGTGCCCGACAGAGCCCGACAGAGCCCGACAGGGCCCGACAGGGCCCGACAGAGCCCACTTTAGCCCAGTAGAGCCCGACAGAGCCCGACAGAGCCCGACAGAGCCCAGTAGAGCCCGACAGAGCCCGACAGAGCCCGACAGGGCCCGACAGGGCCCGACAGAGCCCAGTTTAGCCCAGTAGAGCCCGACAGAGCCCGAGAGAGACCGACAGAGCCCGACAGAGCCCGACAGAGCCCGACAGGGCCCAGTAAAGCCCGACAGAGCCCGACAGAGCCCGACAGGGCCCGACAGAGCCCGACAGAGCCCAGTAGAGCCCGACAGAGCCCGACAGAGCCCGACAGGGCCCGACAGGGCCCGACAGGTCCCGACAGAGCCCGACAGAGCCCGACAGAGCCCAGTAGAGCCCGACAGAGCCCGACAGAGCCCGACAGGACCCGACAGGGATCGACAGGGCCCGACAGAGCCCGACAGAGCCCAGTAGAGCCCGACAGAGCCCGACAGAGACCGACAGGGCCCGACAGAGCCCGACAGAGCCCGACAGAGCCCGACAGAGTCCGACAGAGCCCGACAGGGCCCGACAGAGCCCGACAGGGCCCGACAGAGCCCGACAGAGCCCGACAGAGCCCGACAGGGCCCGACAGGGCTCGACAGGGCCCGACAGGGAACAGTAGAGCCCAGTAGAGCCCGACAGAGCCCGACAGAGCCCGACAGGGCCCGACAGACCCCGACAGAGCCCGACAGAGCCTGAAAGGGCCCGACAGGGCCCGACAGGGCCCGACAGAGCCCGACAGAGCCCGACAGAGCCCGACAGGGCCCAGTAGAGCCCAGTAGAGCCCGACAGTGCCCGACAGAGCCCGACAGAGCCCGACAGGGCCCGACAGGGCCCGAGAGAGCCCAGTTTAGCCCAGTAGAGCCCGACAGAGCCCGACAGAGCCCGACAGAGCCCAGTAGAGCCCGACAGAGCCCGACAGAGCCCGACAGGGCCCGACAGGGCCCGACAGAGACCAGTTTAGCCCAGTAGAGCCCGACAGAGCCCAAGAGAGACCGACAGAGCCCGACAGAGCCCGACAGAGCCCGACAGGGCCCGACAGAGCCCGACAGAGCCCAGTAGAGCCCGACAGAGCCCGACAGAGCCCGACAGGGCCCGACAGGGCCCGACAGGTCCCGACAGAGCCCGACAGAGCCCGACAGAGCCCAGTAGAGCCCGACAGGGCCCGACAGATCCCGACAGAGCCCGACAGGGCCCGACAGGGCCCGACAGATCCCGACAGAGCCCGACAGAGCCCAGTAGAGCCCGACAGAGCCCGACAGAGCCCGACAGGGCCCGACAGAGCCCGACAGAGCCCGACAGAGCCCGACAGAGCCCAGTAGAGCCCGACAGAGCCCGACAGAGCCCGACAGGGCCCGACAGGGCTCGACAGGGCCCGACAGGGAACAGTAGAGCCCAGTAGAGCCCGACAGAGCCCGACAGAGCCCGACAGGGCCCGACAGACCCCGACAGAGCCCAGTAGAGCCCGAAAGGGCCCGACAGGGCCCGACAGGGCCCGACAGGGCCCGACAGAGCCCGACAGAGCCCGACAGGGCCCGACAGGGCCCGACAGAGCCCAGTAGAGCCCGACAGAGCCCGACAGAGCCCGACAGAGCCCGACAGGGCCCGACAGAGCCCGACAGAGCCCGACAGGGCCCGACAGAGCCCGACAGGGCCCGACAGGGCCCGACAGGGCCCGACAGAGCCCGACAGGGCCCGACAGGGCCCGACAGGGCCCAGTAAAGCCCGACAGAGCCCGACAGAGCCCGACAGAGCCCGACAGAGCCCGACAGGGCCCGACAGGGCCCGACAGGGCCCAGTAGAGCTCGACAGAGCCCAACAGAGCCCGACAGGGCCCGACAGAGCCCGACAGAGCCCGACAGGGCCCGACAGGGCCCAGTAGAGCCCGACAGAGCCCGACAGAGCCCGACAGGGCCCGACAGGGCCCGACAGAGCCCGCCAGAGCCCGACAGGGCCCGACAGGGCCCAATAGAGCCCGACAGAGCCCGACAGGGCCCGACAGAGCCCAGTAGAGCCCGACAGAGCCCGACAGAGCCCGACAGAGCCCGACAGGGCCCGACAGGGCCCGACAGGGCCCGACAGAGCCCAGTAGAGCCCGACAGAGCCCGACAGAGCCCGACAGAGCCCGACAGGGCCCGACAGGGCCCGACAGAGCCCAGTTTAGCCCAGTAGAGCCCGACAGAGCCCGACAGAGCCCGACAGAGCCCAGTAGAGCCCGACAGAGCCCGACAGAGCCCGACAGGGCCCGACAGGGCCCGACAGAGCCCAGTTTAGCCCAGTAGAGCCCGACAGAGCCCGAGAGGACCGACAGAGCCCGACAGAGCCCGACAGAGCCCGACAGAGCCCAGTAAAGCCCGACAGAGCCCGACAGAGCCCGACAGGGCCCGACAGAGCCCGACAGAGCCCAGTAGAGCCCGACAGAGACCGACAGAGCCCGACAGGGCCCGACAGGGCCCGACAGGTCCCGACAGAGCCCGACAGAGCCCGACAGAGCCCAGTAGAGCCCGACAGAGCCCGACAGATCCCGACAGAGCCCGACAGGGCCCGACAGGGCCCGACAGAGCCCGACAGAGCCCGACAGAGCCCAGTAGAGCCCGACAGAGCCCGACAGAGCCCGACAGGGCCCGACAGAGCCCGACAGAGCCCGACAGAGCCCAGTAGAGCCCGACAGAGCCCGACAGAGCCCGACAGGGCCCGACAGGGCTCGACAAGGCCCGACAGGGAACAGTAGAGCCCAGTAGAGCCCGACAGAGCCCGACAGAGCCCGACAGGGCCCGACAGACCCCGACAGAGCCCGACAGAGCCCGAAAGGGCCCGACAGGGCCCGACAGGGTCCGACAGAGCCCGACAGAGCCCGACAGGGCCCGACAGGGCCCGACAGAGCCCGACAGAGCCCAGTAGAGCCCGACAGAGCCCGACAGAGCCCGACAGAGCCCGACAGAGCCCGACAGGGCCCGACAGGGCCCGACAGGGCCCGACAGAGCCCGACAGAGCCCGACAGGGCCCGACAGGGCCCAGTAAAGCCCGACAGAGCCCGACAGAGCCCGACAGAGCCCGACAGGGCCCGACAGAGCCCGACAGAGCCCGACAGAGCCCGACAGATCCCGACAGAGCCCGACAGGGCCTGACAGGGCCCGACAGAGCCCGACAGAGCCCAGTAGAGCCCGACAGAGCCCGACAGAGACCGACAGGGCCCGATAGAGCCCGACAGAGCCCGACAGAGCCCGACAGAGCCCAGTAGAGCCCGACAGAGCCCGACAGAGCCCGACAGGGCCCGACAGGGCTCGACAGGGCCCGACAGGGAACAGTAGAGCCCAGTAGAGCCCGACAGAGCCCGACAGAGCCCGACAGGGCCCGACAGACCCCGACAGAGCCCGACAGAGCCTGAAAGGGCCCGACAGGGCCCGACAGGGCCCGACAGAGCCCGACAGAGCCCGACAGAGCCCGACAGGGCCCAGTAGAGCCCAGTAGAGCCCGACAGTGCCCGACAGAGCCCGACAGAGCCCGACAGGGCCCGACAGGGCCCGAGAGAGCCCAGTTTAGCCCAGTAGAGCCCGACAGAGCCCGACAGAGCCCGACAGAGCCCAGTAGAGCCCGACAGAGCCCGACAGAGCCCGACAGGGCCCGACAGGGCCCGACAGAGCCCAGTTGAGCCCAGTAGAGCCCGACAGAGCCCGAGAGAGACCGACAGAGCCCAGTAAAGCCCGACAGAGCCCGACAGGGCCCAGTAAAGCCCGACAGAGCCCGACAGGGCCCGACAGAGCCCGACAGAGCCCAGTAGAGCCCGACAGAGCCCGACAGAGCCCGACAGGGCCCGACAGGGCCCGACAGGTCCCGACAGAGCCCGACAGAGCCCGACAGAGCCCAGTAGAGCCCGACAGAGCCCGACAGATCCCGACAGAGCCCGACAGGGCCCGACAGGGCCCGACAGAGCCCGACAGAGCCCGACAGAGCCCAGTAGAGCCCGACAGAGCCCGACAGAGCCCGACAGGGCCCGACAGAGCCCGACAGAGCCCGACAGAGCCCAGTAGAGCCCGACAGAGCCCGACAGAGCCCGACAGGGCCCGACAGGGCTCGACAGGGCCCGACAGGGAACAGTAGAGCCCAGTAGAGCCCGACAGAGCCCGACAGAGCCCGACAGGGCCCGACAGACCCCGACAGAGCCCAGTAGAGCCCGAAAGGGCCCGACAGGGCCCGACAGGGCCCGACAGGGCCCGACAGAGCCCGACAGAGCCCGACAGGGCCCGACAGGGCCCGACAGAGCCCGACAGAGACCAGTAGAGCCCGACAGAGCCCGACAGAGCCCGACAGGGCCCGACAGAGCCCGACAGAGCCCGACAGGGCCCGACAGGGCCCGACAGAGCCCGACAGAGACCAGTAGAGCCCGACAGGGCCCGACAGGGCCCGACAGGGCCCAGTAAAGCCCGACAGAGCCCGACAGAGCCCGACAGAGCCCGACAGGGCCCGACAGGGCCCGACAGGGCCCAGTAGAGCCCGACAGAGCCCGACAGAGCCCGACAGGGCCCGACAGAGCCCGACAGAGCCCGACAGGGCCCGACAGGGCCCAGTAGAGCCCGACAGAGCCCGACAGAGCCCGACAGGGCCCGACAGGGCCCGACAGAGCCCGACAGAGCCCGACAGGGCCCAATAGAGCCCGACAGAGCCCGACAGGGCCCGACAGAGCCCAGTAGAGCCCGACAGAGCCCGACAGAGCCCGACAGAGCCCGACAGGGCCCGACAGAGCCCGACAGAGCCCGACAGGGCCCGACAGGGCCCGACAGGGCCCGACAGAGCCCGACAGGGCCCGACAGGGCCCAGTAAAGCCCGACAGAGCCCGACAGAGCCCGACAGAGCCCGACAGGGCCCGACAGGGCCCAGTAGAGCCCGACAGAGCCCGACAGAGCCCGACAGGGCCCGACAGAGCCCGACAGAGCCCGACAGGGCCCGACAGGGCCCTGTAGAGCCCGACAGAGCCCGACAGAGCCCGACAGGGCCCGACAGGGCCCGACAGAGCCCGACAGAGCCCGACAGGGCCCAATAGAGCCCGACAGAGCCCGACAGGGCCCGACAGAGCCCAGTAGAGCCCGACAGAGCCCGACAGAGCCCGACAGAGCCCGACAGGGCCCGACAGGGCCCGACAGGGCCCGACAGAGCCCGACAGGGCCCGACAGGGCCCGACAGAGCCCAGTAGAGCCCGACAGAGCCCGACAGGGCCCGACAGAGCCCGACAGAGCCCGACAGAGCCCGACAGGGCCCGACAGAGCCCGACAGAGCCCGACAGAGCACAGTAGAG
This sequence comes from Caloenas nicobarica, assembly GCF_036013445.1. Classification (NCBI taxonomy): domain Eukaryota; kingdom Metazoa; phylum Chordata; class Aves; order Columbiformes; family Columbidae; genus Caloenas; species Caloenas nicobarica. The sequence continues at coordinate 109,852 of NW_027017272.1, read as the reverse complement.
CCCGACAGAGCCCGACAGAGCCCGACAGGGCCCGACAGAGCCCGACAGAGCCCGACAGAGCCCGACAGGGCCCGACAGGGCCCGACAGGGAACAGTAGAGCCCAGTAGAGCCCGACATAGCCCGACAGAGCCCGACAGAGCCCGACAGGGCCCGACAGAGCCCGATAGAGCCCGACAGGGCCCGACAGGGCCCGACAGGGCCCGACAGAGCCCGACAGAGCCCGACAGAGCCCGACAGGGCCCGACAGAGCCCAGTAGAGCCCAGTAGAGCCCGACAGTGCCCGACAGAGCCCGACAGAGCCCGACAGAGCCCGACAGGGCCCGACAGAGCCCAGTTTAGCACAGTAGAGCCCGACAGAGCCCGACAGAGCCCGACAGAGCCCAGTAGAGCCCGACAGAGCCCGACAGAGCCCGACAGGGCCCGACAGGGCCCGACAGGGCCCAGTTTAGCCCAGTAGAGCCCGACAGAGCCCGAGAGAGACCGACAGAGCCCGACAGAGCCCGACAGAGCCCCACAGGGCCCAGTAAAGCCCGACAGAGCCCGACAGAGCCCGACAGGGCCTGACAGAGCCCGACAGAGCCCAGTAGAGCCCGACAGAGCCCGACAGAGCCCGACAGGGCCCGACAGGGCCCGACAGGTCCCGACAGAGCCCGACAGAGCCCGACAGAGCCCAGTAGAGCCCGACAGAGCCCGACAGATCCCGACAGAGCCCGACAGGGCCCGACAGGGCCCGACAGAGCCCGACAGAGCCCAGTAGAGCCCGACAGAGCCCGACAGAGACCGACAGGGCCCGACAGAGCCCGACAGAGCCCGACAGAGCCCGACAGAGCCCAGTAGAGCCCGACAGAGCCCGACAGAGCCCGACAGGGCCCGACAGGGCTCGACAGGGCCCGACAGGGAACAGTAGAGCCCAGTAGAGCCCGACAGAGCCCGACAGAGCCCGACAGGGCCCGACAGACCCCGACAGAGCCCGACAGAGCCCGACAGGGCCCGACAGGGCCCGACAGGGCCCGACAGAGCCCGACAGAGCCCGACAGAGCCCGACAGGGCCCAGTAGAGCCCAGTAGAGCCCGACAGTGCCCGACAGGGCCCGACAGGGCCCGAGAGAGCCCAGTTTAGCCCAGTAGAGCCCGACAGAGCCCGACAGAGCCCGACAGAGCCCAGTAGAGCCCGACAGAGCCCGACAGAGCCCGACAGGGCCCGACAGGGCCCGACAGAGCCCAGTTTAGCCCAGTAGAGCCCGACAGAGCCCGAGAGAGACCGACAGAGCCCGAAAAGCCCGACAGAGCCCGACAGGGCCCAGTAAAGCCCGACAGAGCCCGACAGAGCCCGACAGGGCCCGACAGGGCCCGACAGAGCCCAGTAGAGCACGACAGAGCACGACAGAGCCCGACAGGGCCCGACAGGGCCCAGTAGAGCCCAACAGAGCCCGACAGAGCCCGACAGGGCCCGACAGAGCCCGACAGAGCCCGACAGGGCCCGACAGGGCCCAGTAGAGCCCAACAGAGCCCGACAGAGCCCGACAGGGCCCGACAGAGCCCGACAGAGCCCGACAGGTCCCGACAGAGCCCGACAGAGCCCGACAGAGCCCAGTAGAGCCCGACAGAGCCCGACAGATCCCGACAGAGCCCGACAGGGCCCGACAGGGCCCGACAGAGCCCGACAGAGCCCAGTAGAGCCCGACAGAGCCCGACAGAGCCCGACAGGGCCCGACAGAGCCCGACAGAGCCCGACAGGGCCCGACAGAGCCCGACAGGGCCCGACAGGGCCCGACAGGGCCCGACAGAGCCCGACAGGGCCCAGTAAAGCCCGACAGAGCCCGACAGAGCCCGACAGAGCCCGACAGAGCCCGACAGGGCCCGACAGGGCCCGACAGGGCCCGACAGAGCCCGACAGAGCCCGACAGGGCCCGACAGAGCCCGACAGAGCCCGACAGGGCCCGACAGGGCCCAGTAGAGCCCGACAGAGCCCGACAGAGCCCGACAGGGCCCGACAGGGCCCGACAGAGCCCGACAGAGCCCGACAGGGCCCGACAGGGCCCAATAGAGCCCGACAGAGCCCGACAGAGCCCGACAGGGCCCGACAGAGCCCAGTAGAGCCCGACAGAGCCCGACAGAGCCCGACAGAGCCCGACAGGGCCCGACAGGGCCCGACAGGGCCCGACAGAGCCCGACAGGGCCCGACAGGGCCCGACAGAGCCCAGTAGAGCCCGACAGAGCCCGACAGAGCCCGACAGAGCCCGAGAGGGCCCGACAGAGCCCGACAGAGCCCGACAGGGCCCGACAGGGCCCGACAGAGCCCGACATGGCCCAGTAGAGCCCGACAGAGCCCGACAGAGCCCGACAGGGCCCGACAGGGCCCGACAGAGCCCGACAGAGCCCGACAGGGCCCGACAGGGCCCAATAGAGCCCGACAGAGCCCGACAGGGCCCGACAGAGCCCAGTAGAGCCCGACAGAGCCCGACAGAGCCCGACAGAGCCCGACAGGGCCCGACAGGGCCCGACAGGGCCCGACAGAGCCCGACAGGGCCCGACAGGGCCCGACAGAGCCCAGTAGAGCCCGACAGAGCCCGACAGAGCCCGACAGAGCCCGACAGGGCCCGACAGAGCCCGACAGAGCCCGACAGAGCCCGACAGGGCCCGACAGGGCCCGACAGAGCCCAGTAGAGCCCGACAGAGCCCGACAGAGACCAACAGGGCCCGACAGAGCCCGACAGAGCCCGACAGAGCCCGACAGAGCCCAGTAGAGCCCGACAGAGCCCGACAGAGCCCGACAGGGCCCGACAGGGCCCGACAGGGAACAGTAGAGCCCAGTAGAGCCCGACATAGCCCGACAGAGCCCGACAGAGCCCGACAAGGCCCGACAGAGCCCGATAGAGCCCGACAGGGCCCGACAGGGCCCGACAGGGCCCGACTGAGCCCGACAGAGCCCGACAGAGCCCGACAGGGCCCAGTAGAGCCCAGTAGAGCCCGACAGTGCCCGACAGAGCCCGACAGAGCCCGACAGGGCCCGACAGGGCCCGAGAGAGCCCAGTTTAGCCCAGTAGAGCCCGACAGAGCCCGACAGAGCCCGACAGAGCCCAGTAGAGCCCGACAGAGCCCGACAGAGCCCGACAGGGCCCGACAGGTCCCGACAGAGCCCAGTTTAGCCCAGTAGAGCCCGACAGAGCCCGAGAGAGACCGACAGAGCCCGACAGAGCCCGACAGAGCCCGACAGAGCCCAGTAAAGCTCGACAGAGCCCGACAGAGCCCGACAGGGCCCGACAGAGCCCGACAGAGCCCAGTAGAGCCCGACAGAGCCCGACAGAGCCCGACAGGGCCCGACAGGGCCCGACAGGTCCCGACAGAGCCCGACAGAGCCCGACAGAGCCCAGTAGAGCCCGACAGAGCCCGACAGATCCCGACAGAGCCCGACAGGGCCCGACAGGGCCCGACAGAGCCCGACAGAGCCCGACAGAGCCCAGTAGAGCCCGACAGAGCCCGACAGAGCCCGACAGGGCCCGACAGAGCCCGACAGAGCCCGACAGAGCCCAGTAGAGCCCGACAGAGCCCGACAGAGCCCGACAGGGCCCGACAGACCCCGACAGAGCCCGACAGAGCCCGAAAGGGCCCGACAGGGCCCGACAGGGCCCGACAGAGCCCGACAGAGCCCGACAGGGCCCGACAGGGCCCGACAGAGCCCGACAGAGCCCAGTAGAGCCCGACAGAGCCCGACAGAGCCCGACAGAGCCCGACAGGGCCCGACAGAGCCCGACAGAGCCCGACAGGGCCCGACAGAGCCCGACAGAGCCCGACAGGGCCCGACAGGGCCCGACAGGGCCCGACAGAGCCCGACAGAGCCCGACAGGGCCCGACAGGGCCCAGTAAAGCCCGACAGAGCCCGACAGAGCCCGACAGAGCCTGACAGGACCCGACAGGGCCCGACAGGGCCCAGTAGAGCCCGACAGAGCCCGACAGAGCCCGACAGGGCCCGACAGGGCCCGACAGAGCCCGACAGAGCCCGACAGGGCCCGACAGGGCCCAATAGAGCCCTACAGAGCCCGAAAGGGCCCGACAGAGCCCGACAGGGCCCGACAGAGCCCGACAGGGCCCGACAGAGCCCAGTAGAGCCCGACAGAGCCCGACAGAGCCCGACAGGGCCCGACAGGGCCCGACAGAGCCCGACAGAGCCCGACAGGGCCCGACAGGGCCCGACAGAGCCCAGTAGAGCCCGACAGAGCCCGACAGAGCCCGACAGGGCCCGACAGAGCCCGACAGAGCCCGACAGAGCCCGACAGGGCCCGACAGAGCCCGACAGAGCCCGACAGAGCCCAGTAGAGCCCGACAGAGCCCGACAGAGCCCGACAGGGCCCTACAGAGCCCGACAGAGCCCGACAGAGCCCGACAGAGCCCAGTAGAGCCCGACAGAGCCCGACAGAGCCCGACAGGGCCCGACAGGGCCCGACAGGGCCCGACAGGGAACAGTAGAGCCCAGTAGAGCCCGACATAGCCCGACAGAGCCCGACAGAGCCCGACAGGGCCCGACAGAGCCCGATAGAGCCCGACAGGGCCCGACAGGGCCCGACAGGGCCCGACAGAGCCCGACAGAGCCCGACAGAGCCCGACAGGGCCCGACAGAGCCCAGTAGAGCCCAGTAGAGCCCGACAGTGCCCGACAGAGCCCGACAGAGCCCGACAGGGCCCGACAGGGCCCGACAGAGCCCGACAGAGCCCAGTAGAGCCCGACAGAGCCCGACAGAGCCCGACAGGGCCCGACAGGGCCCGACAGAGTCCAGTTTAGCCCAGTAGAGCCCGACAGAGCCCGAGAGAGACGGACAGAGCCCGACAGAGCCCGACAGAGCCCGACAGGGCCCAGTAAAGCCCGACAGAGCCCGACAGAGCCCGAGAGGGCCCGACAGAGCCCGACAGAGCCCAGTAGAGCCCGACAGAGCCCGACAGAGCCCGACAGGGCCCGACAGGGCCCGACAGGTCCCGACAGAGCCCGACAGAGCCCGACAGAGCCCAGTAGAGCCCGACAGAGCCCGACAGAGCCCGACAGATCCCGACAGAGCCCGACAGGGCCCGACAGGGCCCGACAGAGCCCGACAGAGCCCAGTAGAGCCCGACAGAGCCCGACAGAGACCGACAGGGCCCGACAGAGCCCGACAGAGCCCGACAGAGCCCAGTAGAGCCCGACAGAGCCCGACAGAGCCCGACAGGGCCCGACAGGGCTCGACAGGGCCCGACAGGGAACAGTAGAGCCCAGTAGAGCCCGACAGAGCCCGACAGAGCCTGAAAGGGCCCGACAGGGCCCGACAGGGCCCGACAGAGCCCGACAGAGCCCGACAGGGCCCAGTAGAGCCCAGTAGAGCCCGACAGTGCCCGACAGAGCCCGACAGAGCCCGACAGGGCCCGACAGGGCCCGAGAGAGCCCAGTTTAGCCCAGTAGAGCCCGACAGAGCCCGACAGAGCCCGACAGAGCCCAGTAGAGCCCGACAGAGCCCAACAGAGCCCGACAGGGCCCGACAGGGCCCGACAGAGCCCAGTTTAGCCCAGTAGAGCCCGACAGAGCCCGAGAGAGACCGACAGAGCCCGACAGAGCCCGACAGAGCCCGACAGGGCCCAGTAAAGCCCGAGAGAGCCCGACAGAGCCCGACAGGGCCCGACAGAGCCCGACAGAGCCCAGTAGAGCACGACAGAGCCCGACAGAGCCCGACAGGGCCCGACAGGGCCCGACAGGTCCCGACAGAGCCCGACAGAGCCCGACAGAGCCCAGTAGAGCCCGACAGACCCCGACAGAGCCCGACAGAGCCCGACAGGGCCCGACAGGGCTCGACAGGGCCCGACAGGGAACAGTAGAGCCCAGTAGAGCCCGACAGAGCCCGACAGAGCCCGACAGGGCCCGACAGACCCCGACAGAGCCCAGTAGAGCCCGAAAGGGCCCGACAGGGCCCGACAGGGCCCGACAGGGCCCGACAGAGCCCGACAGAGCCCGACAGGGCCCGACAGGGCCCGACAGAGCCCAGTAGAGCCCGACAGAGCCCGACAGAGCCCGACAGAGCCCGACAGGGCCCGACAGGGCCCGACAGAGCCCGACAGGGCCCGACAGGGCCCGACAGGGCCCGACAGGGCCCAGTAAAGCCCGACAGAGCCCGACAGAGCCCGACAGAGCCCGACAGAGCCCGACAGGGCCCGACAGGGCCCAGTAGAGCCCGACAGAGCCCGACAGAGCCCGACAGGGCCCGACAGAGCCCGACAGAGCCCGACAGGGCCCGACAGGGCCCAGTAGAGCCCGACAGAGCCCGACAGAGCCCGGCAGGGCCCGACAGGGCCCGACAGAGCCCGACAGAGCCCGACAGGGCCCGACAGGGCCCAATAGAGCCCGACAGGGCCCGACAGGGCCCGACAGAGCCCAGTAGAGCCCGACAGAGCCCGACAGAGCCCGACAGAGCCCGACAGGGCCCGACAGGGCCCGACAGAGCCCGACATGGCCCAGTAGAGCCCGACAGAGCCCGACAGAGCCCGACAGGGCCCGACAGGGCCCGACAGAGCCCGACAGAGCCCGACAGGGCCCGACAGGGCCCAATAGAGCCCGACAGAGCCCGACAGGGCCCGACAGAGCCCAGTAGAGCCCGACAGAGCCCGACAGAGCCCGACAGGGCCCGACAGGGCCCGACAGGGCCCGACAGAGCCCGACAGGGCCCGACAGGGCCCGACAGAGCCCAGTAGAGCCCGACAGAGCCCGACAGAGCCCGACAGAGCCCGACAGGGCCCGACAGAGCCCGACAGAGCCCAGTAGAGCCCGACAGAGCCCGACAGAGACCAACAGGGCCCGACAGAGCCCGACAGAGCCCGACAGAGCCCGACAGAGCCCAGTAGAGCCCGACAGAGCCCGACAGAGCCCGACAGGGCCCGACAGGGCCCGACAGGGCCCGACAGGGCCCGACAGGGAACAGTAGAGCCCAGTAGAGCCCGACATAGCCCGACAGAGCCCGACAGAGCCCGACAGGGCCCGACAGAGCCCGATAGAGCCCGACAGGGCCCGACAGGGCCCGACAGGGCCCGACAGAGCCCGACAGAGCCCGACAGAGCCCGACAGGGCCCAGTAGAGCCCAGTAGAGCCCGACAGTGCCCGACAGAGCCCGACAGAGCCCGACAGGGCCCGACAGGGCCCGAGAGAGCCCAGTTTAGCCCAGTAGAGCCCGACAGAGCCCGACAGAGCCCGACAGAGTCCAGTAGAGCCCGACAGAGCCCGACAGAGCCCGACAGGGCCCGACAGGGCCCGACAGAGCCCAGTTTAGCCCAGTAGAGCCCGACAGAGCCCGACAGAGCCCGACAGGGCCCGACAGAGCCCGACAGAGCCCGACAGAGCCCGACAGAGCCCAGTAAAGCCCGACAGAGCCCGACAGAGCCCGACAGGGCCCGACAGGGCCCGAGAGAGCCCAGTTTAGCCCAGTAGAGCCCGACAGAGCCCGACAGAGCCCGACAGAGCCCAGTAGAGCCCGACAGGGCCCGACAGAGCCCGACAGGGCCCGACAGGGCCCGACAGAGCCCAGTAGAGCCCGACAGAGCCCGACAGAGCCCGACAGAGCCCGACAGGGCCCGACAGAGCCCGACAGAGCCCGACAGAGCCCGACAGGGCCCGACAGGGCCCGACAGGTCCCGACAGAGCCCGACAGAGCCCGACAGAGCCCAGTAGAGCCCGACAGAGCCCGACAGATCCCGACAGAGCCCGACAGGGCCCGACAGGGCCCGACAGAGCCCGACAGAGCCCGACAGAGCCCAGTAGAGCCCGACAGAGTCCGACAGAGCCCGACAGGGCCCGACAGAGCCCGACAGAGCCCGACAGAGCCCAGTAGAGCCCGACAGAGCCCGACAGAGCCCGACAGGGCCCGACAGGGCTCGACAGGGCCCGACAGGGAACAGTAGAGCCCAGTAGAGCCCGACAGAGCCCGACAGAGCCCGACAGGGCCCGACAGACCCCGACAGAGCCCGACAGAGCCTGAAAGGGCCCGACAGGGCTCGACAGGGTCCGACAGAGCCCGACAGAGCCCGACAGGGCCCGACAGGGCCCGACAGAGCCCGACAGAGCCCAGTAGAGCCCGACAGAGCCCGACAGAGCCCGACAGAGCCCGACAGGGCCCGACAGAGCCCGACAGAGCCCGACAGGGCCCGACAGAGCCCGACAAAGCCCGACAGGGCCCGACAGGGCCCGACAGGGCCCGACAGGGCCCGACAGAGCCCGACAGAGCCCGACAGGACCCGACAGGACACGACAGGGCCCAGTAGAGCCCGACAGAGCCCGACAGAGCCCGACAGGGCCCGACAGAGCCCGACAGAGCCCGACAGAGCCCGACAGGGCCCAGTAGAGCCCGACAGAGCCCGACAGAGCCCGACAGGGCCCGACAGGGCCCGACAGAGCCCGACAGAGCCCGACAGGGCCCGACAGGGCCCAATAGAGCCCGACAGAGCCCGACAGGGCCCGACAGAGCCCAGTAGAGCCCGACAGAGCCCGACAGAGCCCGACAGGGCCCGACAGGGCCCGACAGGGCCCGACAGGGCCCGACAGAGCCCGACAGAGCCCGACAGGGCCCGACAGGGCCCGACAGAGCCCAGTAGAGCCCGACAGAGCCCGACAGAGCCCGACAGGGCCCGACAGAGCCCGACAGAGCCCGACAGAGCCCGACAGGGCCCGACAGAGCCCGACAGAGCCCAGTAGACCCCGACAGAGCCCGACAGAGCCCGACAGGGCCCGACAGAGCCCGACAGAGCCCGACAGAGCCCAGTAGAGCCCGACAGAGCCCGACAGAGCCCGACAGGGCCCGACAGGGCCCGACAGGGCCCGACAGGGAACAGTAGAGCCCAGTAGAGCCCGACATAGCCCGACAGAGCCCGACAGAGCCCGACAGGGCCCGACAGAGCCCGATAGAGCCCGACAGGGCCCGACAGGGCCCGACAGGGCCCGACAGAGCCCGACAGAGCCCGACAGAGCCCGACAGGGCCCGACAGAGCCCAGTAGAGCCCAGTAGAGCCCGACAGTGCCCGACAGAGCCCGACAGAGCCCGACAGGGCCCGACAGGGCCCGACAGAGCCCAGTTTAGCCCAGTAGAGCCCGACAGAGCCCGACAGAGCCCGACAGAGCCCAGTAGAGCCCGACAGAGCCCGACAGAGCCCGACAGGGCCCGACAGGGCCCGACAGAGCCCAGTTTAGCCCAGTAGAGCCCGACAGAGCCCGAGAGAGACGGACAGAGCCCGACAGAGCCCGACAGAGCCCGACAGGGCCCAGTAAAGCCCGACAGAGCCCGACAGAGCCCAAGAGGGCCCGACAGAGCCCGACAGAGCCCAGTAGAGCCCGACAGAGCCCGACAGAGCCCGACAGGGCCCGACAGGGCCCGACAGGTCCCGACAGAGCCCGACAGAGCCCGACAGAGCCCAGTAGAGCCCGACAGAGCCCGACAGATCCCGACAGAGCCCGACAGGGCCCGACAGGGCCCGACAGAGCCCGACAGAGCCCGACAGAGCCCAGTAGAGCCCGACAGAGCCCGACAGAGCCCGACAGGGCCCGACAGAGCCCGACAGAGCCCGACAGGGCCCGACAGGGCTCGACAGGGCCCGACAGGGAACAGTAGAGCCCGACAGAGCCCGACAGGGCCCGACAGACCCCGACAGAGCCCGACAGAGCCCGAAAGGGCCCGACAGGGCCCGACAGGGCCCGACAGAGCCCGACAGAGCCCGACAGAGCCCGACAGGGCCCAGTAGAGCCCAGTAGAGCCCGACAGTGCCCGACAGAACCCGACAGAGCCCGACAGGGCCCGACAGGGCCCGAGAGAGCCCAGTTTAGCCCAGTAGAGCCCGACAGAGCCCGACAGAGCCCGACAGAGCCCAGTAGAGCCCGACAGAGCCCGACAGAGCCCGACAGGGCCCGACAGGGCCCGACAGAGCCCAGTTTAGCCCAGTAGAGCCCGACAGAGCCCGAGAGAGACCGACAGAGCCCGACAGAGCCCGACAGAGCCCGACAGGGCCCAGTAAAGCCCGACAGAGCCCGACAGAGCCCGACAGGGCCCGACAGAGCCCGACAGAGCCCAGTAGAGCCCGACAGAGCCCGACAGAGCCCGACAGGGCCCGACAGAGCCCGACAGAGCCCAGTAGAGCCCGACAGAGCCCGACAGAGCCCGACAGGGCCCGACAGAGCCCAGTTTAGTCCAGTAGAGCCCGACAGAGCCCGAGAGAGACCGACAGAGCCCGACAGAGCCCGACAGAGCCCGACAGGGCCCAGTAAAGCCCGACAGAGCCCGACAGAGCCCGACAGGGCCCGACAGAGCCCGACAGAGCCCAGTAGAGCCCGACAGAGCCCGAGAGGGCCCGACAGAGCCCGACAGAGCCCGACAGAGCCCAGTAGAGCCCGACAGAGCCCGACAGATCCCGACAGAGCCCGACAGAGCCCGACAGAGCCCAGTAGAGCCCGACAGAGCCCGACAGAGCCCGACAGGGCCCGACAGGGCTCGACAGGGCCCGACAGGGAACAGTAGAGCCCAGTAGAGCCCGACAGAGCCCGACAGAGCCCGACAGGGCCCGACAGACCCCGACAGAGCCCGACAGAGCCCGAAAGGGCCCGACAGGGCTCGACAGGGTCCGACAGAGCCCGACAGAGCCCGACAGGGCCCGACAGGGCCCGACAGAGCCCGACAGAGCCCAGTAGAGCCCGACAGAGCCCGACAGAGCCCGACAGAGCCCGACAGGGCCCGACAGAGCCCGACAGAGCCCGACAGGGCCCGACAGAGCCCGACAGAGCCCGACAGGGCCCGACAGGGCCCGACAGGGCCCGACAGGGCCCGACAGAGCCCGACAGGACCCGACAGTGCCCGACAGGGCCCAGTAGAGCCCGACAGAGCCCGACAGAGCCCGACAGGGCCCGACAGAGCCCGACAGAGCCCGACAGAGCCCGACAGGGCCCAGTAGAGCCCGACAGAGCCCGACAGAGCCCGACAGGGCCCGACAGGGCCCGACAGAGCCCGACAGAGCCCGACAGGGCCCGACAGGGCCCAATAGAGCCCGACAGAGCCCGACAGGGCCCGACAGAGCCCAGTAGAGCCCGACAGAGCCCGACAGAGCCCGACAGGGCCCGACAGGGCCCGACAGGGCCCGACAGGGCCCGACAGAGCCCGACAGGGCCCGACAGGGCCCGACAGAGCCCAGTAGAGCCCGACAGAGCCCGACAGAGCCCGACAGGGCCCGACAGAGCCCGACAGAGCCCGACAGAGCCCGACAGGGCCCGACAGAGCCCGACAGAGCCCGACAGAGCCCAGTAGAGCCCGACAGAGCCCGACAGAGCCCGACAGAGCCCGACAGAGCCCGACAGAGCCCAGTAGAGCCCGACAGAGCCCGACAGAGCCCGACAGGGCCCGACAGGGCCCGACAGGGCCCGACAGGGCCCGACAGGGCCCGACAGGGAACAGTAGAGCCCAGTAGAGCCCGACATAGCCCGACAGAGCCCGACAGAGCCCAACAGGGCCCGACAGAGCCCGATAGAGCCCGACAGGGCCCGACAGGGCCCGACAGGGCCCGACAGAGCCCGACAGAGCCCGACAGAGCCCGTCAGGGCCCGACAGAGCCCAGTAGAGCCCAGTAGAGCCCGACAGTGCCCGACAGAGCCCGACAGAGCCCGACAGGGCCCGACAGGGCCCGACAGAGCCCAGTTTAGCCCAGTAGAGCCCGACAGAGCCCGACAGAGCCCGACAGAGCCCAGTAGAGCCCGACAGAGCCCGACAGAGCCCGACAGGGCCCGACAGAGCCCAGTTTAGCCCAGTAGAGCCCGACAGAGCCCGAGAGAGACGGACAGAGCCCGACAGAGCCCGACAGAGCCCGACAGGGCCCAGTAAAGCCCGACAGAGCCCGACAGAGCCCAAGAGGGCCCGACAGAGCCCGACAGAGCCCAGTAGAGCCCGACAGAGCCCGACAGAGCCCGACAGGGCCCGACAGGGCCCGACAGGTCCCGACAGAGCCCGACAGAGCCCGACAGAGCCCAGTAGAGCCCGACAGAGCCCGACAGATCCCGACAGAGCCCGACAGGGCCCGACAGGGCCCGACAGAGCCCGACAGAGCCCGACAGAGCCCAGTAGAGCCCGACAGAGCCCGACAGAGCCCGACAGGGCCCGACAGAGCCCGACAGAGCCCGACAGAGCCCGACAGGGCCCGACAGGGCTCGACAGGGCCCGACAGGGAACAGTAGAGCCCGACAGAGCCCGACAGGGCCCGACAGACCCCGACAGAGCCCGACAGAGCCCGAAAGGGCCCGACAGGGCCCGACAGGGCCCGACAGAGCCCGACAGAGCCCGACAGAGCCCGACAGGGCCCAGTAGAGCCCAGTAGAGCCCGACAGTGCCCGACAGAGCCCGACAGAGCCCGACAGAGCCCGACAGGGCCCGAGAGAGCCCAGTTTAGCCCAGTAGAGCCCGACAGAGCCCGACAGAGCCCGACAGAGCCCAGTAGAGCCCGACAGAGCCCGACAGAGCCCGACAGGGCCCGACAGGGCCCGACAGAGCCCAGTTTAGCCCAGTAGAGCCCGACAGAGCCCGAGAGAGACCGACAGAGCCCGACAGAGCCCGACAGAGCCCGACAGGGCCCAGTAAAGCCCGACAGAGCCCGACAGAGCCCGACAGGGCCCGACAGAGCCCGACAGAGCCCAGTAGAGCCCGACAGAGCCCGACAGAGCCGACAGGGCCCGACAGGGCCCGACAGGTCCCGACAGAGCCCGACAGAGCCCGACAGAGCCCAGTAGAGCCCGACAGAGCCCGACAGATCCCGACAGAGCCCGACAGGGCCCGACAGGGCCCGACAGAGCCCGACAGAGCCCAGTAGAGCCCGACAGAGACCGACAGAGCCCGACAGGGCCCGACAGAGCCCCAACAGAGCCCGACAGAGCCCAGTAGAGCCCGACAGAGCCCGACAGAGCCCGACAGGGCCCGACAGGGCTCGACAGGGCCCGACAGGGAACAGTAGAGCCCAGTAGAGCCCGACAGAGCCCGACAGAGCCCGACAGGGCCCGACAGAGCCCGACAGAGCCCGACAGAGCCCGACAGGGCCCAGTAGAGCCCAGTAGAGCCCGACAGTGCCCGACAGAGCCCGACAGAGCCCGACAGAGCCCAGTAGAGCCCAGTAGAGCCCGACAGTGCCCGACAGAGCCCAACAGGGCCCGACAGAGCCCGACAGAGCCCGACAGAGCCCAGTAGAGCCCGACAGAGCCCGACAGAGCCCGACAGGGCCCGACAGAGCCCGACAGAGCCCGACAGAGCCCGACAGAGCCCGACAGGGCCCGACAGGGCTCGACAGGGCCCGACAGGGAACAGTAGAGCCCGACAGAGCCCGACAGGGCCCGACAGAGCCCGACAGAGCCCGACAGAGCCCGAAAGGGCCCGACAGGGCCCAACAGGGCCCGACAGAGCCCGACAGAGCCCGACAGAGCCCGACAGGGCCCAGTAGAGCCCAGTAGAGCCCGACAGTGCCCGACAGAGCCCGACAGAGCCCGACAGGGCCCGACAGGGCCCGAGAGAGCCCAGTTTAGCCCAGTAGAGCCCGACAGAGCCCGACAGAGCCCGACAGAGCCCAGTAGAGCCCGACAGAGCCCGACAGAGCCCGACAGAGCCCGACAGGGCCCGACAGAGCCCGACAGAGCCCGACAGGGCCCAGTAAAGCCCGACAGAGCCCGACAGAGCCCGACAGGGCCCGACAGAGCCCGACAGAGCCCAGTAGAGCCCGACAGAGCCCGACAGAGCCCGACAGGGCCCGACAGAGCCCAGTTTAGTCCAGTAGAGCCCGACAGAGCCCGAGAGAGACCGACAGAGCCCGAGAGAGCCCGACAGAGCCCGACAGGGCCCAGTAAAGCCCGACAGAGCCCGACAGAGCCCGACAGGGCCCGACAGAGCCCGACAGAGCCCAGTAGAGCCCGACAGAGCCCGACAGAGCCCGACAGAGCCCGACAGAGCCCAGTAGAGCCCGACAGAGCCCGACAGATCCCGACAGAGCCCGACAGGGCCCGACAGGGCCCGACAGAGCCCGACAGAGCCCAGTAGAGCCCGACAGAGCCCGACAGAGCCCGACAGGGCCCGACAGAGCCCAACAGAGCCCGACAGAGCCCAGTAGAGCCCGACAGAGCCCGACAGAGCCCGACAGGGCCCGACAGGGCTCGACAGGGCCCGACAGGGAACAGTAGAGCCCAGTAGAGCCCGACAGAGCCCGACAGAGCTCGACAGGGCCCGACAGACCCCGACAGAGCCCGACAGAGCCCGAAAGGGCCGACAGGGCCCGACAGGGCTCGACAGGGCCCGACAGAGCCCGACAGAGCCCGACAGGGCCTGACAGACCCCGACAGAGCCCGACAGAGCCCAGTAGAGCCCGACAGAGCCCGACAGAGCCCGACAGAGCCCGACAGGGCCCGACAGAGCCCGACAGAGCCCGACAGGGCCCGACAGAGCCCGACAGAGCCCGACAGGGCCCGACAGGGCCCGACAGGGCCCGACAGAGCCCGACAGAGCCCGACAGGGCCCGACAGGGCCCAGTAGAGCCCGACAGAGCCCGACAGAGCCCGAGAGGGCCCGACAGAGCCCGACAGAGCCCGACAGGGCCCGACAGGGCCCAGTAGAGCCCGACAGAGCCCGACAGAGCCCGACAGGGCCCGACAGGGCCCGACAGAGCCCGACAGAGCCCGACAGGGCCCAATAGAGCCCGACAGAGCCCGACAGGGCCCGACAGAGCCCAGTAGAGCCCGACAGAGCCCGACAGAGCCCGACAGAGCCCGACAGGGCCCGACAGGGCCCGACAGGGCCCGACAGAGCCCAGTAGAGCCCGACAGAGCCCGACAGGGCCCAACAGAGCCCGACAGGGCCCGACAGAGACCGACAGAGCCCGACAGGTCCCGACAGGGCCCGACAGGGCCCGACAGAGCCCGACAGAGCCCAGTAGAGCCCGACAGAGCCCGACAGAGCCCGACAGAGCCCGACAGAGCCCAGTAGAGCCCGACAGAGCCCGACAGAGCCCGACAGAGCCCGACAGAGCCCAGTAGAGCCCGACAGAGCCCGACAGAGCCCGACAGGGCCCGACAGAGCCCGACAGGGCCCGACAGAGCCCAGTAGAGCCCAGTAGAGCCCGACGGTGCCCGACAGAGCCCGACAGAGCCCGACAGGGCCCGACAGGGCCCGACAGAGCCCAGTTTAGCCCAGTAGAGCCCGACAGAGCCCGACAGAGCCCGACAGAGCCCAGTAGAGCCCGACAGAGCCCGACAGAGCCCGACAGGGCCCGACAGGGCCCGACAGAGCCCGACAGAGCCCGACAGAGCCCGACAGGGCCCAGTAGAGCCCAGTAGAGCCTGACAGTGCCCGACAGAGCCCGACAGAGCCCGACAGGGCCCGACAGGGCCCGAGAGAGCCCAGTTTAGCCCAGTAGAGCCCGACAGAGCCCGACAGAGCCCGACAGAGCCCAGTAGAGCCCGACAGAGCCCGACAGAGCCCGACAGGGCCCGACAGGGCCCGAGAGAGCCCAGTTTAGCCCAGTAGAGCCCGACAGAGCCCGACAGAGCCCGACAGAGCCCAGTAGAGCCCGACAGAGCCCGACAGAGCCCGACAGGGCCCGACAGGGCCCGACAGAGCCCAGTTTAGCCCAGTAGAGCCCGACAGAGCCCGAGAGAGACCGACAGAGCCCGACAGAGCCCGAGAGGGCCCGACAGAGCCCGACAGGGCCCGACAGGGAACAGTAGAGCCCAGTAGAGCCCGACATAGCCCGACAGAGCCCGACAGAGCCCGACAGGGCCCGACAGAGCCCGATAGAGCCCGACAGGGCCCGACAGGGCCCGACAGGGCCCGACAGAGCCCGACAGAGCCCGACAGAGCCCGACAGGGCCCGACAGAGCCCAGTAGAGCCCAGTAGAGCCCGACAGTGCCCGACAGAGCCCGACAGAGCCCGACAGGGCCCGACAGGGCCCGACAGAGCCCAGTTTAGCCCAGTAGAGCCCGACAGAGCCCGACAGAGCCCGACAGAGCCCAGTAGAGCCCGACAGAGCCCGACAGAGCCCGACAGGGCCCGACAGAGCCCGACAGGGCCCGACAGGGCCCGACAGAGCCCGACAGGGCCCGACAGAGCCCAGTAGAGCCCAGTAGAGCCCGACAGTGCCCGACAGAGCCCGACAGAGCCCGACAGGGCCCGACAGGGCCCGACAGAGCCCAGTTTAGCCCAGTAGAGCCCGACAGAGCCCGACAGAGCCCGACAGAGCCCAGTAGAGCCCGACAGAGCCCGACAGAGCCCGACAGGGCCCGACAGGGCCCGACAGAGCCCAGTTTAGCCCAGTAGAGCCCGACAGAGCCCGAGAGAGACGGACAGAGCCCGACAGAGCCCGACAGAGCCCGACAGGGCCCAGTAAAGCCCGACAGAGCCCGACAGAGCCTGAGAGGGCCCGACAGAGCCCGACAGAGCCCAGTAGAGCCCGACAGAGCCCGACAGAGCCCGACAGGGCCCGACAGGGCCCGACAGGTCCCGACAGAGCCCGACAGAGCCCGACAGAGCCCAGTAGAGCCCGACAGAGCCCGACAGATCCCGACAGAGCCCGACAGGGCCCGACAGGGCCCGACAGAGCCCGACAGAGCCCGACAGAGCCCAGTAGAGCCCGACAGAGCCCGACAGAGCCCGACAGGGCCCGACAGAGCCCGACAGAGCCCGACAGAGCCCGACAGGGCCCGACAGGGCTCGACAGGGCCCGACAGGGAACAGTAGAGCCCAGTAGAGCCCGACAGAGCCCGACAGAGCCCGACAGGGCCCGACAGACCCCGACAGAGCCCGACAGAGCCCGAAAGGGCCCGACAGGGCCCGACAGGGCCCGACAGGGCCCGACAGAGCCCGACAGAGCCCAGTAGAGCCCAGTAGAGCCCGACAGTGCCCGACAGAGCCCGACAGAGCCCGACAGGGCCCGACAGGGCCCGACAGGGCCCGACAGAGCCCGACAGGGCCCGACAGGGCCCGACAGAGCCCAGTAGAGCCCGACAGAGCCCGACAGAGCCCGACAGAGCCCGACAGGGCCCGACAGGGCCCGACAGAGCCCGACATGGCCCAGTAGAGCCCGACAGAGCCCGACAGAGCCCGACAGGGCCCGACAGGGCCCGACAGAGCCCGACAGAGCCCGACAGGGCCCGACAGGGCCCAATAGAGCCCGACAGAGCCCGACAGGGCCCGACAGAGCCCAGTAGAGCCCGACAGAGCCCGACAGAGCCCGACAGGCCCCGACAGGGCCCGACAGGGCCCGACAGAGCCCGACAGGGCCCGACAGGGCCCGACAGAGCCCAGTAGAGCCCGAAAGAGCCCGACAGAGCCCGACAGAGCCCGACAGGGCCCGACAGAGCCCGACAGAGCCCGACAGGGCCCGACAGGACCCGACAGAGCCCGACAGAGCCCAGTAGAGCCCGACAGAGCCCGACAGAGACCAACAGGGCCCGACAGAGCCCGACAGAGCCCGACAGAGCCCGACAGAGCCCAGTAGAGCCCGACAGAGCCCGACAGAGCCCGACAGGGCCCGACAGGGCCCGACAGGGAACAGTAGAGCCCAGTAGAGCCCGACATAGCCCGACAGAGCCCGACAGAGCCCGACAGGGCCCGACAGAGCCCGATAGAGCCCGACAGGGCCCGACAGGGCCCGACAGGGCCCGACAGAGCCCGACAGAGCCCGACAGAGCCCGACAGGGCCCAGTAGAGCCCAGTAGAGCCCGACAGTGCCCGACAGAGCCCGACAGAGCCCGACAGGGCCCGACAGGGCCCGAGAGAGCCCAGTTTAGCCCAGTAGAGCCCGACAGAGCCCGACAGAGCCCGACAGAGCCCAGTAGAGCCCGACAGAGCCCGACAGAGCCCGACAGGGCCCGACAGGGCCCGACAGAGCCCAGTTTAGCCCAGTAGAGCCCGACAGAGCCCGACAGAGCCCGACAGGGCCCGACAGAGCCCGACAGAGCCCGACAGAGCCCAGTAAAGCCCGACAGAGCCCGACAGAGCCCGACAGGGCCCGACAGGGCCCGAGAGAGCCCAGTTTAGCCCAGTAGAGCCCGACAGAGCCCGACAGAGCCCGACAGAGCCCAGTAGAGCCCGACAGGGCCCGACAGGGCCCGACAGAGCCCAGTAGAGCCCGACAGAGCCCGACAGAGCCCGACAGAGCCCGAGAGAGACGGACAGAGCCCGACAGGGCCCGACAGAGCCCGACAGAGCCCAGTAAAGCCCGACAGAGCCCGACAGAGCCCGACAGGGCCCGACAGAGCCCGACAGAGCCCAGTAGAGCCCGACAGAGCCCGACAGAGCCCGACAGGGCCCGACAGGGCCCGACAGGTCCCGACAGAGCCCGACAGAGCCCGACAGAGCCCAGTAGAGCCCGACAGAGCCCGACAGATCCCGACAGAGCCCGACAGGGCCCGACAGGGCCCGACAGAGCCCGACAGAGCCCGACAGAGCCCAGTAGAGCCCGACAGAGCCCGACAGAGCCCAGTAGAGCCCGACAGAGCCCGACAGAGCCCGACAGGGCCCGACAGAGCCCGACAGAGCCCGACAGAGCCCAGTAGAGCCCGACAGAGCCCGACAGAGCCCGACAGGGCCCGACAGGGCTCGACAGGGCCCGACAGGGAACAGTAGAGCCCAGTAGAGCCCGACAGAGCCCGACAGAGCCCGACAGGGTCCGACAGAGCCCGACAGAGCCCGACAGAGCCCGAAAGGGCCCGACAGGGCTCGACAGGGTCCGACAGAGCCCGACAGAGCCCGACAGGGCCCGACAGGGCCCGACAGAGCCCGACAGAGCCCAGTAGAGCCCGACAGAGCCCGACAGAGCCCGACAGAGCCCGACAGGGCCCGACAGAGCCCGACAGAGCCCGACAGGGCCCGACAGAGCCCGACAGAGCCCGACAGGGCCCGACAGGGCCCGACAGAGCCCGACAGAGCCCGACAGGGCCCGAGAGAGCCCGACAGAGCCCGACAGGACCCGACAGGGCCCGACAGGGCCCAGTAGAGCCCGACAGAGCCCGACAGAGCCCGACAGGGTCCGACAGAGCCCGACAGAGCCCGACAGAGCCCGACAGGGCCCAGTAGAGCCCGACAGAGCCCGACAGAGCCCGACAGGGCCCGACAGGGCCCGACAGAGCCCGACAGAGCCCGACAGGGCCCGACAGGGCCCAATAGAGCCCGACAGAGCCCGACAGGGCCCGACAGAGCCCAGTAGAGCCCGACAGAGCCCGACAGAGCCCGACAGGGCCCGACAGGGCCCGACAGAGCCCGACAGAGCCCGACAGGGCCCGACAGGGCCCGACAGAGCCCAGTAGAGCCCGACAGAGCCCGACAGAGCCCGACAGGGCCCGACAGAGCCCGACAGAGCCCGACAGAGCCCGACAGGGCCCGACAGAGCCCGACAGAGCCCGACAGAGCCCAGTAGAGCCCGACAGAGTCCGACAGAGCCCGACAGGGCCCGACAGAGCCCGACAGAGCCCGACAGAGCCCGACAGAGCCCAGTAGAGCCCGACAGAGCCCGACAGAGCCCGACAGGGCCCGACAGGGCCCGACAGGGCCCGACAGGGAACAGTAGAGCCCAGTAGAGCCCGACATAGCCCGACAGAGCCCGACAGAGCCCGACAGGGCCCGACAGAGCCCGATAGAGCCCGACAGGGCCCGACAGGGCCCGACAGGGCCCGACAGAGCCCGACAGAGCCCGACAGAGCCCGACAGGGCCCGACAGAGCCCAGTAGAGCCCAGTAGAGCCCGACAGTGCCCGACAGAGCCCGACAGAGCCCGACAGGGCCCGACAGGGCCCGACAGAGCCCAGTTTAGCCCAGTAGAGCCCGACAGAGCCCGACAGAGCCCGACAGAGCCCAGTAGAGCCCGACAGAGCCCGACAGAGCCCGACAGGGCCCGACAGGGCCCGACAGAACCCAGTTTAGCCCAGTAGAGCCCGACAGAGCCCGAGAGAGACGGACAGAGCCCGACAGAGCCCGACAGAGCCCGACAGGGCCCAGTAAAGCCCGACAGAGCCCGACAGAGCCCAAGAGGGCCCAACAGAGCCCGACAGAGCC
Source organism: Caloenas nicobarica (assembly GCF_036013445.1). Taxonomy (NCBI): domain Eukaryota; kingdom Metazoa; phylum Chordata; class Aves; order Columbiformes; family Columbidae; genus Caloenas; species Caloenas nicobarica. The sequence continues at coordinate 89,802 of NW_027017272.1, read as the reverse complement.
CAGTAGAGCCCGACAGAGCCCGACAGAGCCCGACAGGGCCCGACAGGGCCCGACAGGTCCCGACAGAGCCCGACAGAGCCCGACAGAGCCCAGTAGAGCCCGACAGAGCCCGACAGATCCCGACAGAGCCCGACAGGGCCCGACAGGGCCCGACAGAGCCCGACAGAGCCCGACAGAGCCCAGTAGAGCCCGACAGAGCCCGACAGAGCCCGACAGGGCCCGACAGAGCCCGACAGAGCCCGACAGAGCCCGACAGAGCCCGACAGGGCCCGACAGGGCTCGACAGGGCCCGACAGGGAACAGTAGAGCCCGACAGAGCCCGACAGGGCCCGACAGACCCCGACAGAGCCCGACAGAGCCCGAAAGGGCCCGACAGGGCCCGACAGGGCCCGACAGAGCCCGACAGAGCCCGACAGAGCCCGACAGGGCCCAGTAGAGCCCAGTAGAGCCCGACAGTGCCCGACAGAGCCCGACAGAGCCCGACAGGGCCCGACAGGGCCCGAGAGAGCCCAGTTTAGCCCAGTAGAGCCCGACAGAGCCCGACAGAGCCCGACAGAGCCCGGTAGAGCCCGACAGAGCCCGACAGAGCCCGACAGGGCCCGACAGGGCCCGACAGAGCCCAGTTTAGCCCAGTAGAGCCCGACAGAGCCCGAGAGAGACCGACAGAGCCCGACAGAGCCCGACAGAGCCCGACAGGGCCCAGTAAAGCCCGACAGAGCCCGACAGAGCCCGACAGGGCCCGACAGAGCCCGACAGAGCCCAGTAGAGCCCGACAGAGCCTGACAGAGCCCGACAGGGCCCGACAGGGCCCGACAGGTCCCGACAGAGCCCGACAGAGCCCGACAGAGCCCAGTAGAGCCCGACAGAGCCCGACAGATCCCGACAGAGCCCGACAGGGCCCAACAGGGCCCGACAGAGCCCGACAGAGCCCAGTAGAGCCCGACAGAGCCCGACAGAGCCCGACAGGGCCCGACAGAGCCCAACAGAGCCCGACAGAGCCCAGTAGAGCCCGACAGAGCCCGACAGAGCCCGACAGGGCCCGACAGGGCTCGACAGGGCCCGACAGGGAACAGTAGAGCCCAGTAGAGCCCGACAGAGCCCGACAGAGCCCGACAGGGCCCGACAGAGCCCGACAGAGCCCGACAGAGCCCGACAGGGCCCAGTAGAGCCCAGTAGAGCCCGACAGGGCCCGACAGAGCCCGACAGAGCCCGACAGGGCCCGACAGGGCCCGACAGAGCCCGACAGAGCCCGACAGAGCCCAGTAGAGCCCGACAGAGCCCGACAGAGCCCGACAGGGCCCGACAGGGCCCGACAGAGCCGACAGAGCCCGACAGAGCCCGACAGGGCCCGACAGGGCTCGACAGGGCCCGACAGGGAACAGTAGAGCCCGACAGAGCCCGACAGGGCCCGACAGACCCCGACAGAGCCCGACAGAGCCCGAAAGGGCCCGACAGGGCCCGACAGGGCCCGACAGAGCCCGACAGAGCCCGACAGAGCCCGACAGGGCCCAGTAGAGCCCAGTAGAGCCCGACAGTGCCCGACAGAGCCCGACAGAGCCCGACAGGGCCCGACAGGGCCCGAGAGAGCCCAGTTTAGCCCAGTAGAGCCCGACAGAGCCCGACAGAGCCCGACAGAGCCCAGTAGAGCCCGACAGAGCCCGACAGAGCCCGACAGGGCCCGACAGGGCCCGACAGAGCCCAGTTTAGCCCAGTAGAGCCCGACAGAGCCCGAGAGAGACCGACAGAGCCCGACAGAGCCCGACAGGGCCCAGTAAAGCCCGACAGAGCCCGACAGAGCCCGACAGGGCCCGACAGAGCCCGACAGAGCCCAGTAGAGCCCGACAGAGCCCGACAGAGCCCGACAGGGCCCGACAGAGCCCAGTAGAGCCCGACAGAGCCCGACAGATCCCGACAGAGCCCGACAGGGCCCGACAGGGCCCGACAGAGCCCGACAGAGCCCAGTAGAGCCCGACAGAGCCCGACAGAGCCCGACAGGGCCCGACAGAGCCCAACAGAGCCCGACAGAGCCCAGTAGAGCCCGACAGAGCCCGACAGAGCCCGACAGGGCCCGACAGGGCTCGACAGGGCCCGACAGGGAACAGTAGAGCCCAGTAGAGCCCGACAGAGCCCGACAGAGCCCGACAGGGCCCGACAGACCCCGACAGAGCCCGACAGAGCCCGAAAGGGCCCGACAGGGCCCGACAGGGCTCGACAGGGCCCGACAGAGCCCGACAGAGCCCGACAGGGCCCGACAGACCCCGACAGAGCCCGACAGAGCCCAGTAGAGCCCGACAGAGCCCGACAGAGCCCGACAGAGCCCGACAGGGCCCGACAGAGCCCGACAGAGCCCGACAGGGCCCGACAGAGCCCGACAGAGCCCGACAGGGCCCGACAGGGCCCGACAGGGCCCAGTAGAGCCCGACAGAGCCCGACAGGGCCCGAGAGGGCCCGACAGAGCCCGACAGAGCCCGACAGGGCCCGACAGGGCCCAGTAGAGCCCGACAGAGCCCGACAGAGCCCGACAGGGCCCGACAGGGCCCGACAGAGCCCGACAGAGCCCGACAGGGCCCAATAGAGCCCGACAGAGCCCGACAGGGCCCGACAGAGCCCAGTAGAGCCCGACAGAGCCCGACAGAGCCCGACAGAGCCCGACAGGGCCCGACAGGGCCCGACAGGGCCCGACAGAGCCCAGTAGAGCCCGACAGAGCCCGACAGGGCCCGACAGAACCCGACAGGGCCCGACAGAGACCGACAGAGCCCGACAGGGCCCGACAGGGCCCGACAGGGCCCCACAGAGCCCGACAGAGCCCGACAGAGCCCAGTAGAGCCCGACAGAGCCCGACAGAGCCCGACAGAGCCCGACAGAGCCCAGTAGAGCCCGACAGAGCCCGACAGAGCCCGACAGAGCCCGACAGAGCCCAGTAGAGCCCGACAGAGCCCGACAGAGCCCGACAGGGCCCGACAGAGCCCGACAGGGCCCGACAGTGCCCAGTAGAGCCCAGTAGAGCCCGACGGTGCCCGACAGAGCCCGACAGAGCCCGACAGGGCCCGACAGGGCCCGACAGAGCCCAGTTTAGCCCAGTAGAGCCCGACAGAGCCCGACAGAGCCCGACAGAGCCCAGTAGAGCCCGACAGAGCCCGACAGAGCCCGACAGGGCCCGACAGGGCCCGACAGAGCCCGACAGAGCCCGACAGAGCCCGACAGGGCCCAGTAGAGCCCAGTAGAGCCTGACAGTGCCCGACAGAGCCCGACAGAGCCCGACAGGGCCCGACAGGGCCCGAGAGAGCCCAGTTTAGCCCAGTAGAGCCCGACAGAGCCCGACAGAGCCCGACAGAGCCCAGTAGAGCCCGACAGAGCCCGACAGAGCCCGACAGGGCCCGACAGGGCCCGAGAGAGCCCAGTTTAGCCCAGTAGAGCCCGACAGAGCCCGACAGAGCCCGACAGAGCCCAGTAGAGCCCGACAGAGCCCGACAGAGCCCGACAGGGCCCGACAGGGCCCGACAGAGCCCAGTTTATGCCAGTAGAGCCCGACAGAGCCCGAGAGAGACCGACAGAGCCCGACAGAGCCCGAGAGGGCCCGACAGAGCCCGACAGGGCCCGACAGGGAACAGTAGAGCCCAGTAGAGCCCGACATAGCCCGACAGAGCCCGACAGAGCCCGACAGGGCCCGACAGAGCCCGATAGAGCCCGACAGGGCCCGACAGGGCCCGACAGGGCCCGACAGACCCCGACAGAGCCCGACAGAGCCCGAAAGGGCCCGACAGGGCCCGACAGGGCCCGACAGAGCCCGACAGAGCCCGACAGAGCCCGACAGGGCCCAGTAGAGCCCAGTAGAGCCCGACAGTGCCCGACAGAGCCCGACAGAGCCCGACAGGGCCCGACAGGGCCCGAGAGAGCCCAGTTTAGCCCAGTAGAGCCCGACAGAGCCCGACAGAGCCCGACAGAGCCCGGTAGAGCCCGACAGAGCCCGACAGAGCCCGACAGGGCCCGACAGGGCCCGACAGAGCCCAGTTTAGCCCAGTAGAGCCCGACAGAGCCCGAGAGAGACCGACAGAGCCCGACAGAGCCCGACAGAGCCCGACAGGGCCCAGTAAAGCCCGACAGAGCCCGACAGAGCCCGACAGGGCCCGACAGAGCCCGACAGAGCCCAGTAGAGCCCGACAGAGCCTGACAGAGCCCGACAGGGCCCGACAGGGCCCGACAGGTCCCGACAGAGCCCGACAGAGCCCGACAGAGCCCAGTAGAGCCCGACAGAGCCCGACAGATCCCGACAGAGCCCGACAGGGCCCAACAGGGCCCGACAGAGCCCGACAGAGCCCAGTAGAGCCCGACAGAGCCCGACAGAGCCCGACAGGGCCCGACAGAGCCCAACAGAGCCCGACAGAGCCCAGTAGAGCCCGACAGAGCCCGACAGAGCCCGACAGGGCCCGACAGGGCTCGACAGGGCCCGACAGGGAACAGTAGAGCCCAGTAGAGCCCGACAGAGCCCGACAGAGCCCGACAGGGCCCGACAGAGCCCGACAGAGCCCGACAGAGCCCGACAGGGCCCAGTAGAGCCCAGTAGAGCCCGACAGGGCCCGACAGAGCCCGACAGAGCCCGACAGGGCCCGACAGGGCCCGACAGAGCCCGACAGAGCCCGACAGAGCCCAGTAGAGCCCGACAGAGCCCGACAGAGCCCGACAGGGCCCGACAGAGCCCGACAGGGCCCGACAGGGCCCGACAGAGCCCGACAGAGCCCGACAGGGCCCAATAGAGCCCGACAGAGCCCGACAGGGCCCGACAGAGCCCAGTAGAGCCCGACAGAGCCCGACAGAGCCCGACAGAGCCCGACAGGGCCCGACAGGGCCCGACAGGGCCCGACAGAGCCCATTAGAGCCCGACAGAGCCCGACAGGGCCCGACAGAACCCGACAGGGCCCGACAGAGACCGACAGAGCCCGACAGGGCCCGACAGGGCCCGACAGGGCCCCACAGAGCCCGACAGAGCCCGACAGAGCCCAGTAGAGCCCGACAGAGCCCGACAGAGCCCGACAGAGCCCGACAGAGCCCAGTAGAGCCCGACAGAGCCCGACAGAGCCCGACAGAGCCCGACAGAGCCCAGTAGAGCCCGACAGAGCCCGACAGAGCCCGACAGGGCCCGACAGAGCCCGACAGGGCCCGACAGTGCCCAGTAGAGCCCAGTAGAGCCCGACGGTGCCCGACAGAGCCCGACAGAGCCCGACAGGGCCCGACAGGGCCCGACAGAGCCCAGTTTAGCCCAGTAGAGCCCGACAGAGCCCGACAGAGCCCGACAGAGCCCAGTAGAGCCCGACAGAGCCCGACAGAGCCCGACAGGGCCCGACAGGGCCCGACAGAGCCCGACAGAGCCCGACAGAGCCCGACAGGGCCCAGTAGAGCCCAGTAGAGCCTGACAGTGCCCGACAGAGCCCGACAGAGCCCGACAGGGCCCGACAGGGCCCGAGAGAGCCCAGTTTAGCCCAGTAGAGCCCGACAGAGCCCGACAGAGCCCGACAGAGCCCAGTAGAGCCCGACAGAGCCCGACAGAGCCCGACAGGGCCCGACAGGGCCCGAGAGAGCCCAGTTTAGCCCAGTAGAGCCCGACAGAGCCCGACAGAGCCCGACAGAGCCCAGTAGAGCCCGACAGAGCCCGACAGAGCCCGACAGGGCCCGACAGGGCCCGACAGAGCCCAGTTTATGCCAGTAGAGCCCGACAGAGCCCGAGAGAGACCGACAGAGCCCGACAGAGCCCGAGAGGGCCCGACAGAGCCCGACAGGGCCCGACAGGGAACAGTAGAGCCCAGTAGAGCCCGACATAGCCCGACAGAGCCCGACAGAGCCCGACAGGGCCCGACAGAGCCCGATAGAGCCCGACAGGGCCCGACAGGGCCCGACAGGGCCCGACAGACCCCGACAGAGCCCGACAGAGCCCGAAAGGGCCCGACAGGGCCCGACAGGGCCCGACAGAGCCCGACAGAGCCCGACAGAGCCCGACAGGGCCCAGTAGAGCCCAGTAGAGCCCGACAGTGCCCGACAGAGCCCGACAGAGCCCGACAGGGCCCGACAGGGCCCGAGAGAGCCCAGTTTAGCCCAGTAGAGCCCGACAGAGCCCGACAGAGCCCGACAGAGCCCGGTAGAGCCCGACAGAGCCCGACAGAGCCCGACAGGGCCCGACAGGGCCCGACAGAGCCCAGTTTAGCCCAGTAGAGCCCGACAGAGCCCGAGAGAGACCGACAGAGCCCGACAGAGCCCGACAGAGCCCGACAGGGCCCAGTAAAGCCCGACAGAGCCCGACAGAGCCCGACAGGGCCCGACAGAGCCCGACAGAGCCCAGTAGAGCCCGACAGAGCCTGACAGAGCCCGACAGGGCCCGACAGGGCCCGACAGGTCCCGACAGAGCCCGACAGAGCCCGACAGAGCCCAGTAGAGCCCGACAGAGCCCGACAGATCCCGACAGAGCCCGACAGGGCCCAACAGGGCCCGACAGAGCCCGACAGAGCCCAGTAGAGCCCGACAGAGCCCGACAGAGCCCGACAGGGCCCGACAGAGCCCAACAGAGCCCGACAGAGCCCAGTAGAGCCCGACAGAGCCCGACAGAGCCCGACAGGGCCCGACAGGGCTCGACAGGGCCCGACAGGGAACAGTAGAGCCCAGTAGAGCCCGACAGAGCCCGACAGAGCCCGACAGGGCCCGACAGAGCCCGACAGAGCCCGACAGAGCCCGACAGGGCCCAGTAGAGCCCAGTAGAGCCCGACAGGGCCCGACAGAGCCCGACAGAGCCCGACAGGGCCCGACAGGGCCCGACAGAGCCCGACAGAGCCCGACAGAGCCCAGTAGAGCCCGACAGAGCCCGACAGAGCCCGACAGGGCCCGACAGAGCCCGACAGAGCCGACAGAGCCCGACAGAGCCCGACAGGGCTCGACAGGGCCCGACAGGGAACAGTAGAGCCCGACAGAGCCCGACAGGGCCCGACAGACCCCGACAGAGCCCGACAGAGCCCGAAAGGGCCCGACAGGGCCCGACAGGGCCCGACAGAGCCCGACAGAGCCCGACAGAGCCCGACAGGGCCCAGTAGAGCCCAGTAGAGCCCGACAGTGCCCGACAGAGCCCGACAGAGCCCGACAGGGCCCGACAGGGCCCGAGAGAGCCCAGTTTAGCCCAGTAGAGCCCGACAGAGCCCGACAGAGCCCGACAGAGCCCAGTAGAGCCCGACAGAGCCCGACAGAGCCCGACAGGGCCCGACAGGGCCCGACAGAGCCCAGTTTAGCCCAGTAGAGCCCGACAGAGCCCGAGAGAGACCGACAGAGCCCGACAGAGCCCGACAGAGCCCGACAGGGCCCAGTAAAGCCCGACAGAGCCCGACAGAGCCCGACAGGGCCCGACAGAGCCCGACAGAGCCCAGTAGAGCCCGACAGAGCCCGACAGAGCCCGACAGGGCCCGACAGAGCCCAGTAGAGCCCGACAGAGCCCGACAGATCCCGACAGAGCCCGACAGGGCCCGACAGGGCCCGACAGAGCCCGACAGAGCCCAGTAGAGCCCGACAGAGCCCGACAGAGCCCGACAGGGCCCGACAGAGCCCAACAGAGCCCGACAGAGCCCAGTAGAGCCCGACAGAGCCCGACAGAGCCCGACAGGGCCCGACAGGGCTCGACAGGGCCCGACAGGGAACAGTAGAGCCCAGTAGAGCCCGACAGAGCCCGACAGAGCCCGACAGGGCCCGACAGACCCCGACAGAGCCCGACAGAGCCCGAAAGGGCCCGACAGGGCCCGACAGGGCTCGACAGGGCCCGACAGAGCCCGACAGAGCCCGACAGGGCCCGACAGACCCCGACAGACCCCGACAGAGCCCGACAGAGCCCAGTAGAGCCCGACAGAGCCCGACAGAGCCCGACAGAGCCCGACAGGGCCCGACAGAGCCCGACAGAGCCCGACAGGGCCCGACAGAGCCCGACAGAGCCCGACAGGGCCCGACAGGGCCCGACAGGGCCCAGTAGAGCCCGACAGAGCCCGACAGGGCCCGAGAGGGCCCGACAGAGCCCGACAGAGCCCGACAGGGCCCGACAGGGCCCAGTAGAGCCCGACAGAGCCCGACAGAGCCCGACAGGGCCCGACAGGGCCCGACAGAGCCCGACAGGGCCCAATAGAGCCCGACAGAGCCCGACAGGGCCCGACAGAGCCCAGTAGAGCCCGACAGAGCCCGACAGAGCCCGACAGAGCCCGACAGGGCCCGACAGGGCCCGACAGGGCCCGACAGAGCCCAGTAGAGCCCGACAGAGCCCGACAGGGCCCGACAGAACCCGACAGGGCCCGACAGAGACCGACAGAGCCCGACAGGGCCCGACAGGGCCCGACAGGGCCCGACAGAGCCCGACAGAGCCCGACAGAGCCCAGTAGAGCCCGACAGAGCCCGACAGAGCCCGACAGAGCCCGACAGAGCCCAGTAGAGCCCGACAGAGCCCGACAGAGCCCGACAGAGCCCGACAGAGCCCAGTAGAGCCCGACAGAGCCCGACAGAGCCCGACAGGGCCCGACAGAGCCCAACAGGGCCCGACAGTGCCCAGTAGAGCCCAGTAGAGCCCGACGGTGCCCGACAGAGCCCGACAGAGCCCGACAGGGCCCGACAGGGCCCGACAGAGCCCAGTTTAGCCCAGTAGAGCCCGACAGAGCCCGACAGAGCCCGACAGAGCCCAGTAGAGCCCGACAGAGCCCGACAGAGCCCGACAGGGCCCGACAGGGCCCGACAGAGCCCGACAGAGCCCGACAGAGCCCGACAGGGCCCAGTAGAGCCCAGTAGAGCCTGACAGTGCCCGACAGAGCCCGACAGAGCCCGACAGGGCCCGACAGGGCCCGAGAGAGCCCAGTTTAGCCCAGTAGAGCCCGACAGAGCCCGACAGAGCCCGACAGAGCCCAGTAGAGCCCGACAGAGCCCGACAGAGCCCGACAGGGCCCGACAGGGCCCGAGAGAGCCCAGTTTAGCCCAGTAGAGCCCGACAGAGCCCGACAGAGCCCGACAGAGCCCAGTAGAGCCCGACAGAGCCCGACAGAGCCCGACAGGGCCCGACAGGGCCCGACAGAGCCCAGTTTAGCCCAGTAGAGCCCGACAGAGCCCGAGAGAGCCCGACAGAGCCCGACAGAGCCCGAGAGGGCCCGACAGAGCCCGACAGGGCCCGACAGGGAACAGTAGAGCCCAGTAGAGCCCGACATAGCCCGACAGAGCCCGACAGAGCCCGACAGGGCCCGACAGAGCCCGATAGAGCCCGACAGGGCCCGACAGGGCCCGACAGGGCCCGACAGAGCCCGACAGAGCCCGACAGAGCCCGACAGGGCCCGACAGAGCCCAGTAGAGCCCAGTAGAGCCCGACAGTGCCCGACAGAGCCCGACAGAGCCCGACAGGCCCGACAGGGCCCGACAGAGCCCAGTTTAGCCCAGTAGAGCCCGACAGAGCCCGACAGAGCCCGACAGAGCCCAGTAGAGCCCGACAGAGCCCGACAGAGCCCGACAGGGCCCGACAGGGCCCGACAGAGCCCAGTTTAGCCCAGTAGAGCCCGACAGAGCCCGAGAGAGACGGACAGAGCCCGACAGAGCCCGACAGAGCCCGACAGGGCCCAGTAAAGCCCGACAGAGCCCGACGGAGCCCGAGAGGGCCCGACAGAGCCCGACAGAGCCCAGTAGAGCCCGACAGAGCCCGACAGAGCCCGACAGGGCCCGACAGGGCCCGACAGGTCCCGACAGAGCCCGACAGAGCCCGACAGAGCCCAGTAGAGCCCGACAGAGCCCGACAGATCCCGACAGAGCCCGACAGGGCCCGACAGGGCCCGACAGAGCCCGACAGAGCCCAGTAGAGCCCGACAGAGCCCGACAGAGCCCGACAGGGCCCGACAGAGCCCGACAGAGCCCGACAGAGCCCGACAGGGCCCGACAGGGCTCGACAGGGCCCGACAGGGAACAGTAGAGCCCAGTAGAGCCCGACAGAGCCCGACAGAGCCCGACAGGGCCCGACAGACCCCGACAGAGCCCGACAGAGCCCGAAAGGGCCCGACAGGGCCCGACAGGGCCCGACAGGGCCCGACAGAGCCCGACAGAGCCCGACAGGGCCCGACAGAGCCCAGTAGAGCCCAGTAGAGCCCGACAGTGCCCGACAGAGCCCGACAGAGCCCGACAGGGCCCGACAGGGCCCGACAGAGCCCAGTTTAGCCCAGTAGAGCCCGACAGAGCCCGACAGAGCCCGACAGAGCCCAGTAGAGCCCGACAGAGCCCGACAGAGCCCGACAGGGCCCGACAGGGCCCGACAGAGCCCAGTTTAGCCCAGTAGAGCCCGACAGAGCCCGAGAGAGACCGACAGAGCCCGACAGAGCTCGACAGAGCCCGACAGGGCCCAGTAAAGCCCGACAGAGCCCGACAGAGCCCGACAGGGCCCGACAGGGCCCGAGAGAGCCCAGTTTAGCCCAGTAGATCCCGACAGAGCCCGACAGAGCCCGACAGAGCCCAGTAGAGCCCGACAGGGCCCGACAGGGCCCGACAGAGCCCAGTAGAGCCCGACAGAGCCCGACAGAGCCCGACAGAGCCCGACAGGGCCCGACAGAGCCCGACAGAGCCCGACAGAGCCCGACAGAGCCCAGTAAAGCCCGACAGAGCCCGACAGAGCCCGACAGGGCCCGACAGAGCCCGACAGAGCCCAGTAGAGCCCGACAGAGCCCGACAGAGCCCGACAGGGCCCGACAGGGCCCGACAGGTCCCGACAGAGCCCGACAGAGCCCGACAGAGCCCAGTAGAGCCCGACAGAGCCCGACAGATCCCGACAGAGCCCGACAGGGCCCGACAGGGCCCGACAGAGCCCGACAGAGCCCGACAGAGCCCAGTAGAGCCCGACAGAGCCCGACAGAGCCCGACAGGGCCCGACAGAGCCCGACAGAGCCCGACAGAGCCCAGTAGAGCCCGACAGAGCCCGACAGAGCCCGACAGGGCCCGACAGGGCTCGACAGGGCCCGACAGGGAACAGTAGAGCCCAGTAGAGCCCGACAGAGCCCGACAGAGCCCGACAGGGCCCGACAGACACCGACAGAGCCCGACAGAGCCCGAAAGGGCCCGACAGGGCTCGACAGGGTCCGACAGAGCCCGACAGAGCCCGAACAGGGCCCGACAGGGCCCGACAGAGCCCGACAGAGCCCAGTAGAGCCCGACAGAGCCCGACAGAGCCCGACAGGGCCCGACAGGGCCCGACAGGGCCCGACAGAGCCCGACAGAGCCCGACAGGGCCCGACAGGGCCCGACAGAGCCCGACAGGGCCCGACAGAGCCCGACAGAGCCCGACAGGACCCGACAGGGCCCGACAGGGCCCAGTAGAGCCCGACAGAGCCCGACAGAGCCCGACAGGGTCCGACAGAGCCCGACAGAGCCCGACAGAGCCCGACAGGGCCCAGTAGAGCCCGACAGAGCCCGACAGAGCCCGACAGGGCCCGACAGGGCCCGACAGAGCCCGACAGAGCCCGACAGGGCCCGACAGGGCCCAATAGAGCCCGACAGAGCCCGACAGGGCCCGACAGAGCCCAGCAGAGCCCGACAGAGCCCGACAGAGCCCGACAGGGCCCGACAGGGCCCGACAGGGCCCGACAGGGCCCGACAGAGCCCGACAGGGCCCGACAGGGCCCGACAGAGCCCAGTAGAGCCCAGCAGAGCCCGACAGAGCCCGACAGGGCCCGACAGAGCCCGACAGAGCCCGACAGAGCCCGACAGGGCCCGACAGAGCCCGACAGAGCCCGACAGAGCAGAGCCCGACAGAGTCCGACAGAGCCCCGACAGGGCCCGACAGAGCCCGACAGAGCCCGACAGAGCCCGACAGAGCCCAGTAGAGCCCGACAGAGCCCGACAGAGCCCGACAGGGCCCGACAGGGCCCGACAGGGCCCGACAGGGAACAGTAGAGCCCAGTAGAGCCCGACATAGCCCGACAGAGCCCGACAGAGCCCGACAGGGCCCGACAGAGCCCGATAGAGCCCGACAGGGCCCGACAGGGCCCGACAGGGCCCGACAGAGCCGACAGAGCCCGACAGAGCCCGACAGGGCCCGACAGAGCCCAGTAGAGCCCAGTAGAGCCCGACAGTGCCCGACAGAGCCCGACAGAGCCCGACAGGGCCCGACAGGGCCCGACCAGAGCCCAGTTTAGCCCAGTAGAGCCCGACAGAGCCCGACAGAGCCCGACAGAGCCCAGTAGAGCCCGACAGAGCCCGACAGAGCCCGACAGGCCCGACAGGGCCCGACAGAGCCCAGTTTAGCCCAGTAGAGCCCGGACAGAGCCCGAGAGAGACGGACAGAGCCCGACAGAGCCCGACAGAGCCCGACAGGGCCCAGTAAAGCCCGACAGAGCCCGACAGAGCCCAAGAGGGCCCGACAGAGCCCGACAGAGCCCAGTAGAGCCCGACAGAGCCCGACAGAGCCCGACAGGGCCCGACAGGGCCCGACAGGTCCCGACAGAGCCCGACAGAGCCCGACAGAGCCCAGTAGAGCCCGACAGAGCCCGACAGATCCCGACAGAGCCCGACAGGGCCCGACAGGGCCCGACAGAGCCCGACAGAGCCCGACAGAGCCCAGTAGAGCCCGACAGAGCCCGACAGAGCCCGACAGGGCCCGACAGAGCCCGACAGAGCCCGACAGAGCCCGACAGAGCCCGACAGGGCCCGACAGGGCTCGACAGGGCCCGACAGGGAACAGTAGAGCCCGACAGAGCCCGACAGGGCCCGACAGACCCCGACAGAGCCCGACAGAGCCCAAAAGGGCCCGACAGGGCCCGACAGGGCCCGACAGAGCCCGACAGAGCCCGACAGAGCCCGACAGGGCCCAGTAGAGCCCAGTAGAGCCCGACAGTGCCCGACAGAGCCCGACAGAGCCCGACAGGGCCCGACAGGGCCCGAGAGAGCCCAGTTTAGCCCAGTAGAGCCCGACAGAGCCCGACAGAGCCCGACAGAGCCCAGTAGAGCCCGACAGAGCCCGACAGAGCCCGACAGGGCCCGACAGGGCCCGACAGAGCCCAGTTTAGCCCAGTAGAGCCCGACAGAGCCCGAGAGAGACCGACAGAGCCCGACAGAGCCCGACAGAGCCCGACAGGGCCCGACAGGGCCCGACAGAGCCCAGTTTAGCCCAGTAGAGCCCGACAGAGCCCGAGAGAGACCGACAGAGCCCGACAGAGCCCGACAGGGCCCGACAGAGCCCGACAGAGCCCAGTAGAGCCCGACAGAGCCCGACAGAGCCCGACAGGGCCCGACAGGGCCCGACAGGTCCCGACAGAGCCCGACAGAGCCCGACAGAGCCCAGTAGAGCCCGACAGAGCCCGACAGATCCCGACAGAGCCCGACAGGGCCCGACAGGGCCCGACAGAGCCCGACAGAGCCCAGTAGAGCCCGACAGAGCCCGACAGAGCCCGACAGAGCCCGACAGAGCCCGACAGGGCCCGACAGAGCCCAGTAGAGCCCGACAGAGCCCGACAGAGCCCGACAGGGCCCGACAGGGCTCGACAGGGCCCGACAGGGAACAGTAGAGCCCAGTAGAGCCCGACAGAGCCCGACAGAGCCCGACAGGGCCCGACAGAGCCCGACAGAGCCCGACAGAGCCCGACAGGGCCCAGTAGAGCCCAGTAGAGCCCGACAGGGCCCGACAGAGCCCGACAGAGCCCGACAGGGCCCGACAGGGCCCGACAGAGCCCGACAGAGCCCGACAGAGCCCAGTAGAGCCCGACAGAGCCCGACAGAGCCCGACAGGGCCCGACAGAGCCCGACAGAGCCCGACAGAGCCCGACAGGGCCCGACAGGGCTCGACAGGGCCCGACAGGGAACAGTAGAGCCCGACAGAGCCCGACAGGGCCCGACAGACCCCGACAGAGCCCGACAGAGCCCGAAAGGGCCCGACAGGGCCCGACAGGGCCCGACAGAGCCCGACAGAGCCCGACAGAGCCCGACAGGGCCCAGTAGAGCCCAGTAGAGCCCGACAGTGCCCGACAGAGCCCGACAGAGCCCGACAGGGCCCGACAGGGCCCGAGAGAGACCAGTTTAGCCCAGTAGAGCCCGACAGAGCCCGACAGAGCCCGACAGAGCCCAGTAGAGCCCGACAGAGCCCGACAGAGCCCGACAGGGCCCGACAGGGCCCGACAGAGCCCAGTTTAGCCCAGTAGAGCCCGACAGAGCCCGAGAGAGACCGACAGAGCCCGACAGAGCCCGACAGAGCCCGACAGGGCCCAGTAAAGCCCGACAGAGCCCGACAGAGCCCGACAGGGCCCGACAGAGCCCGACAGAGCCCAGTAGAGCCCGACAGAGCCCGACAGAGCCCGACAGGGCCCGACAGAGCCCAGTAGAGCCCGACAGAGCCCGACAGATCCCGACAGAGCCCGAAAGGGCCCGACAGGGCCCGACAGGGCTCGACAGGGCCCGACAGAGCCCGACAGAGCCCGACAGGGCCCGACAGACCCCGACAGAGCCCGACAGAGCCCGACAGAGCCCGACAGGGCTCGACAGGGCCCGACAGGGAACAGTAGAGCCCAGTAGAGCCCGACAGAGCCCGACAGAGCCCGACAGGGCCCGACAGAGCCCAACAGAGCCCGACAGAGCCCAGTAGAGCCCGACAGAGCCCGACAGAGCCCGACAGGGCCCGACAGGGCTCGACAGGGCCCGACAGGGAACAGTAGAGCCCAGTAGAGCCCGACAGAGCCCGACAGAGCCCGACAGGGCCCGACAGACCCCGACAGAGCCCGACAGAGCCCGAAAGGGCCCGACAGGGCCCGACAGGGCTCGACAGGGCCCGACAGAGCCCGACAGAGCCCGACAGGGCCCGACAGACCCCGACAGAGCCCGACAGAGCCCAGTAGAGCCCGACAGAGCCCGACAGAGCCCGACAGAGCCCGACAGGGCCCGACAGAGCCCGACAGAGCCCGACAGGGCCCGACAGAGCCCGACAGAGCCCGACAGGGCCCGACAGGGCCCGACAGGGCCCGACAGAGCCCGACAGAGCCCGACAGGGCCCGACAGGGCCCAGTAGAGCCCGACAGAGCCCGACAGAGCCCAGTAGAGCCCGACAGAGCCCGACAGAGCCCGACAGGGCCCGACAGGGCCCAGTAGAGCCCGACAGAGCCCGACAGAGCCCGACAGGGCCCGACAGGGCCCGACAGAGCCCGACAGAGCCCGACAGGGCCCAATAGAGCCCGACAGAGCCCGACAGGGCCCGACAGAGCCCAGTAGAGCCCGACAGAGCCCGACAGAGCCCGACAGAGCCCGACAGGGCCCGACAGGGCCCGACAGGGCCCGACAGAGCCCAGTAGAGCCCGACAGAGCCCGACAGGGCCCGACAGAACCCGACAGGGCCCGACAGAGACCGACAGAGCCCGACAGGGCCCGACAGGGCCCGACAGGGCCCGACAGAGCCCGACAGAGCCCGACAGAGCCCAGTAGAGCCCGACAGAGCCCGACAGAGCCCGACAGAGCCCGACAGGGCCCGACAGGGCCCGACAGAGCCCAGTTTAGCCCAGTAGAGCCCGACAGAGCCCGAGAGAGACGGACAGAGCCCGACAGAGCCCGACAGAGCCCGACAGGGCCCAGTAAAGCCCGACAGAGCCCGACAGAGCCCGAGAGGGCCCGACAGAGCCCGACAGAGCCCAGTAGAGCCCGACAGAGCCCGACAGAGCCCGACAGGGCCCGACAGGGCCCGACAGGTCCCGACAGAGCCCGACAGAGCCCGACAGAGCCCAGTAGAGCCCGACAGAGCCCGACAGATCCCGACAGAGCCCGACAGGGCCCGACAGGGCCCGACAGAGCCCGACAGAGCCCGACAGAGCCCAGTAGAGCCCGACAGAGCCCGACAGAGCCCGACAGGGCCCGACAGAGCCCGACAGAGCCCGACAGAGCCCGACAGGGCCCGACAGGGCTCGACAGGGCCCGACAGGGAACAGTAGAGCCCAGTAGAGCCCGACAGAGCCCGACAGAGCCCGACAGGGCCCGACAGACCCCGACAGAGCCCGACAGAGCCCGAAAGGGCCCGACAGGGCCCGACAGGGCCCGACAGGGCCCGACAGAGCCCGACAGAGCCCGACAGAGCCCGACAGGGCCCGACAGAGCCCAGTAGAGCCCAGTAGAGCCCGACAGTGCCCGACAGAGCCCGACAGAGCCCGACAGGGCCCGACAGGGCCCGACAGAGCCCAGTTTAGCCCAGTAGAGCCCGACAGAGCCCGACAGAGCCCGACAGAGCCCAGTAGAGCCCGACAGAGCCCGACAGAGCCCGACAGGGCCCGACAGGGCCCGACAGAGCCCAGTTTAGCCCAGTAGAGCCCGACAGAGCCCGAGAGAGACCGACAGAGCCCGACAGAGCTCGACAGAGCCCGACAGGGCCCAGTAAAGCCCGACAGAGCCCGACAGAGCCCGACAGGGCCCGACAGAGCCCGACAGAGCCCAGTAGAGCCCGACAGAGCCCGACAGAGCCCGACAGGGCCCGACAGGGCCCGACAGGTCCCGACAGAGCCCGACAGAGCCCGACAGAGCCCAGTAGAGCCCGACAGAGCCCGACAGATCCTGACAGAGCCCGACAGGGCCCGACAGGGCCCGACAGAGCCCGACAGAGCCCGACAGAGCCCAGTAGAGCCCGACAGAGCCCGACAGAGCCCGACAGGGCCCGACAGAGCCCGACAGAGCCCGACAGAGCCCAGTAGAGCCCGACAGAGCCCGACAGAGCCCGACAGGGCCCGACAGGGCTCGACAGGGCCCGACAGGGAACAGTAGAGCCCAGTAGAGCCCGACAGAGCCCGACAGAGCCCGACAGGGCCCGACAGACCCCGACAGAGCCCGACAGAGCCCGACAGAGCCCGACAGGGCCCGACAGGGCCCGACAGAGCCCGACAGAGCCCAGTAGAGCCCGACAGAGCCCGACAGAGCCCGACAGGGCCCGACAGAGCCCGACAGAGCCCGACAGAGCCCTACAGGGCCCAGTAGAGCCCAACAGAGCCCGACAGAGCCCGACAGAGCCCGAAAGAGCCCGACAGGGCCCGACAGGGCCCGACAGAGCCCGACAGGGCCCGACAGGGCCCGACAGGGCCCGACAGAGCCCGACAGAGCCCGACAGAGCCCGACAGGGCCCGACAGGGCCCGACAGAGCCCGACAGAGCCCGACAGGGCCCGACAGGGCCCAGTAGAGCCTGACAGAGCCCGACAGAGCCTAGTAGAGCCCGACAGAGCCCGACAGAGCCCGACAGAGCCCGACAGGGCCCGACAGAGCCCGAAAGAGCCCGACAGGGCCCAGTAGAGAACGACAGAGCCCGACAGAGCCCGACAGGGCCCGACAGGGCCCGACAGGGCCCGACAGGGAACAGTAGAGCCCAGTAGAGCCCAGTAGAGCCCGACAGAGCCCGACAGAGCCCGACAGAGCCCGACAGGGCCCAGTAGAGCCCGACAGAGCCCGACAGAGCCCGACAGGGCCCGACAGGGCCCGACAGAGCCCAGTTTAGCCCAGTAGAGCCCGACAGAGCCCGAGAGAGACCGACAGAGCCCGACAGAGCTCGACAGAGCCCGAAAGGGCCCAGTAAAGCCCGACAGAGCCCGACAGAGCCCGACAGGGCCCGACAGAGCCCGACAGAGCCCAGTAGAGCCCGACAGAGCCCGACAGAGCCCGACAGGGCCCGACAGGGCCCGACAGGTCCCGACAGAGCCCGACAGAGCCCGACAGAGCCCAGTAGAGCCCGACAGAGCCCGACAGATCCCGACAGAGCCCGACAGGGCCCGACAGGGCCCGACAGAGCCCGACAGAGCCCGACAGAGCCCAGTAGAGCCCGACAGAGCCCGACAGAGCCCGACAGGGCCCGACAGAGCCCGATAGAGCCCGACAGAGCCCAGTAGAGCCCGACAGAGCCTGACAGAGCCCGACAGGGCCCGACAGACCCCGACAGAGCCCGACAGAGCCCGAAAGGGCCCGACAGAGCCCGACAGAGCCCGACAGAGCCCGACAGGGCCCAGTAGAGCCCAACAGAGCCCGACAGAGCCCGACAGAGCCCGAAAGAGCCCGA
This sequence comes from Caloenas nicobarica, assembly GCF_036013445.1. Classification (NCBI taxonomy): domain Eukaryota; kingdom Metazoa; phylum Chordata; class Aves; order Columbiformes; family Columbidae; genus Caloenas; species Caloenas nicobarica. The sequence goes on along the minus strand of NW_027017272.1, from coordinate 71,775 downwards.
CAGGGCCCGACAGAGCCCGACAGAGCCCGACAGAGCCCGACAGGGCCCGAGAGGGCCCGACAGAGCCCGACAGAGCCCGACAGGGCCCGACAGGGCCCAGTAGAGCCTGACAGAGCCCGACAGAGCCTAGTAGAGCCCGACAGAGCCCGACAGAGCCCGACAGAGCCCGACAGGGCCCGACAGAGCCCGAAAGAGCCCGACAGGGCCCAGTAGAGAACGACAGAGCCCGACAGAGCCCGACAGGGCCCGACAGGGAACAGTAGAGCCCAGTAGAGCCCTACAGAGCCCGACAGAGCCCGACAGAGCCCGACAGAGCCCGACAGGGCCCAGTAGAGCCCGACAGAGCCCGACAGAGCCCGACAGGGCCCGACAGAGCCCGACAGAGCCCAGTAGAGCCCGACAGAGCCCGACAGAGCCCGACAGAGCACGACAGGGCCCGACAGGGCCCAGTAGAGCCCGACAGAGCCCGACAGAGCCCGACAGGGCCCGACAGAGCCCGACACGGCCCGACAGGGCCCAGTAGAGCCCGACAGAGCCCGACAGAGCCCGACAGAGCCCGACAGGGCCCGACAGGGCCCGACAGGGCCCGACAGAGCCCGACAGGGCCCGACAGGGCCCGACAGAGCCCGACAGAGCCCAGTAGAGCCCGACAGAGCCCGACAGAGCCCGACAGAGCCCAACAGAGCCCGACAGAGCCCGACAGGGCCCAGTAGAGCCCGACAGAGCCCGACAGAGCCCGACAGAGCCCGAAAGAGCCCGACAGGGCCCGACAGGGCCCGACAGAGCCCGACAGGGCCCGACAGGGCCCGACAGAGCCCGACAGAGTCCGACAGGGCCCGACAGGGCCCAGTAAAGCCCGACAGAGCCCGACAGAGCCCGACAGAGCCCGACAGGGCCCTACAGAGCCCGACAGAGACCGACAGAGCCCGACAGGGCCCGACAGGGCCCAGTAGAGCCCGACAGAGCCCGACAGAGCCCGACAGAGCCCGACAGGGCCCGACAGGGCCCGACAGGGCCCGACAGAGCCCGACAGGGCCCGACAGGGCCCGACAGAGCCCGACAGAGCCCAGTAGAGCCCGACAGAGCCCGACAGAGCCCGACAGAGCCCAACAGAGCCCGACAGAGCCCGACAGGGCCCAGTAGAGCCCGACAGAGCCCGACAGAGCCCGACAGAGCCCGAAAGAGCCCGACAGGGCCCGACAGGGCCCGACAGAGCCCGACAGGGCCCGACAGGGCCCGACAGAGCCCGACAGAGTCCGACAGGGCCCGACAGGGCCCAGTAAAGCCCGACAGAGCCCGACAGAGCCCGACAGAGCCCGACAGGGCCCTACAGAGCCCGACAGAGACCGACAGAGCCCGACAGGGCCCGACAGGGCCCAGTAGAGCCCGACAGAGCCCGACAGAGCCCGACAGAGCCCGACAGGGCCCGACAGGGCCCGACAGGGCCCGACAGAGAACAGTAGAGGCCAGTAGAGCCCGACAGAGCCCGACAGAGCCCGACAGAGCCCGACAGGGCCCGACAGGGCCCAGTAGAGCCCGACAGAGCCCGACAGAGCCCGACAGGGCCCAGTAGAGCCCGACAGAGCCCGACAGGGCCCGACAGAGCCCAGTTTAGCCCAGTAGAGCCCGACAGAGCCCGAGAGAGACGGACAGAGCCCGACAGAGCCCGACAGAGCCCGACAGGGCCCAGTAAAGCCCGACAGAGCCCGACAGAGCCCAAGAGGGCCCGACAGAGCCCGACAGAGCCCAGTAGAGCCCGACAGAGCCCGACAGAGCCCGACAGGGCCCGACAGGGCCCGACAGGTCCCGACAGAGCCCGACAGAGCCCGACAGAGCCCAGTAGAGCCCGACAGAGCCCGACAGATCCCGACAGAGCCCGACAGGGCCCGACAGGGCCCGACAGAGCCCGACAGAGCCCGACAGAGCCCAGTAGAGCCCGACAGAGCCCGACAGAGCCCGACAGGGCCCGACAGAGCCCGACAGAGCCCGACAGAGCCCGACAGAGCCCGACAGGGCCCGACAGGGCTCGACAGGGCCCGACAGGGAACAGTAGAGCCCGACAGAGCCCGACAGGGCCCGACAGACCCCGACAGAGCCCGACAGAGCCCAAAAGGGCCCGACAGGGCCCGACAGGGCCCGACAGAGCCCGACAGAGCCCGACAGAGCCCGACAGGGCCCAGTAGAGCCCAGTAGAGCCCGACAGTGCCCGACAGAGCCCGACAGAGCCCGACAGGGCCCGACAGGGCCCGAGAGAGCCCAGTTTAGCCCAGTAGAGCCCGACAGAGCCCGACAGAGCCCGACAGAGCCCAGTAGAGCCCGACAGAGCCCGACAGAGCCCGACAGGGCCCGACAGGGCCCGACAGAGCCCAGTTTAGCCCAGTAGAGCCCGACAGAGCCCGAGAGAGACCGACAGAGCCCGACAGAGCCCGACAGAGCCCGACAGGGCCCAGTAAAGCCCGACAGAGCCCGACAGAGCCCGACAGGGCCCGACAGAGCCCGACAGAGCCCAGTAGAGCCCGACAGAGCCCGACAGAGCCCGACAGGGCCCGACAGGGCCCGACAGGTCCCGACAGAGCCCGACAGAGCCCGACAGAGCCCAGTAGAGCCCGACAGAGCCCGACAGATCCCGACAGAGCCCGACAGGGCCCGACAGGGCCCGACAGAGCCCGACAGAGCCCAGTAGAGCCCGACAGAGCCCGACAGAGCCCGACAGAGCCCGACAGAGCCCGACAGGGCCCGACAGAGCCCAGTAGAGCCCGACAGAGCCCGACAGAGCCCGACAGGGCCCGACAGGGCTCGACAGGGCCCGACAGGGAACAGTAGAGCCCAGTAGAGCCCGACAGAGCCCGACAGAGCCCGACAGGGCCCGACAGAGCCCGACAGAGCCCGACAGAGCCCGACAGGGCCCAGTAGAGCCCAGTAGAGCCCGACAGGGCCCGACAGAGCCCGACAGAGCCCGACAGGGCCCGACAGGGCCCGACAGAGCCCGACAGAGCCCGACAGAGCCCAGTAGAGCCCGACAGAGCCCGACAGAGCCCGACAGGGCCCGACAGAGCCCGACAGAGCCCGACAGAGCCCGACAGGGCCCGACAGGGCTCGACAGGGCCCGACAGGGAACAGTAGAGCCCGACAGAGCCCGACAGGGCCCGACAGACCCCGACAGAGCCCGACAGAGCCCGAAAGGGCCCGACAGGGCCCGACAGGGCCCGACAGAGCCCGACAGAGCCCGACAGAGCCCGACAGGGCCCAGTAGAGCCCAGTAGAGCCCGACAGTGCCCGACAGAGCCCGACAGAGCCCGACAGGGCCCGACAGGGCCCGAGAGAGCCCAGTTTAGCCCAGTAGAGCCCGACAGAGCCCGACAGAGCCCGACAGAGCCCAGTAGAGCCCGACAGAGCCCGACAGAGCCCGACAGGGCCCGACAGGGCCCGACAGAGCCCAGTTTAGCCCAGTAGAGCCCGACAGAGCCCGAGAGAGACCGACAGAGCCCGACAGAGCCCGACAGAGCCCGACAGGGCCCAGTAAAGCCCGACAGAGCCCGACAGAGCCCGACAGGGCCCGACAGAGCCCGACAGAGCCCAGTAGAGCCCGACAGAGCCCGACAGAGCCCGACAGGGCCCGACAGGGCCCGACAGGTCCCGACAGAGCCCGACAGAGCCCGACAGAGCCCAGTAGAGCCCGACAGAGCCCGACAGATCCCGACAGGGCCCGACAGGGCCCGACAGAGCCCGACAGAGCCCAGTAGAGCCCGACAGAGCCCGACAGAGCCCGACAGAGCCCGACAGAGCCCGACAGAGCCCGACAGGGCCCGACAGAGCCCAGTAGAGCCCGACAGAGCCCGACAGAGCCCGACAGGGCCCGACAGGGCTCGACAGGGCCCGACAGGGAACAGTAGAGCCCAGTAGAGCCCGACAGAGCCCGACAGAGCCCGACAGGGCCCGACAGAGCCCGACAGAGCCCGACAGAGCCCGACAGGGCCCAGTAGAGCCCAGTAGAGCCCGACAGGGCCCGACAGAGCCCGACAGAGCCCGACAGGGCCCGACAGGGCCCGACAGAGCCCGACAGAGCCCGACAGAGCCCAGTAGAGCCCGACAGAGCCCGACAGAGCCCGACAGGGCCCGACAGAGCCCGACAGGGCCCGACAGAGCCCGACAGGGCCCGACAGGGCTCGACAGGGCCCGACAGGGAACAGTAGAGCCCGACAGAGCCCGACAGGGCCCGACAGACCCCGACAGAGCCCGACAGAGCCCGAAAGGGCCCGACAGGGCCCGACAGGGCCCGACAGAGCCCGACAGAGCCCGACAGAGCCCGACAGGGCCCAGTAGAGCCCAGTAGAGCCCGACAGTGCCCGACAGAGCCCGACAGAGCCCGACAGGGCCCGACAGGGCCCGAGAGAGCCCAGTTTAGCCCAGTAGAGCCCGACAGAGCCCGACAGAGCCCGACAGAGCCCAGTAGAGCCCGACAGAGCCCGACAGAGCCCGACAGGGCCCGACAGGGCCCGACAGAGCCCAGTTTAGCCCAGTAGAGCCCGACAGAGCCCGAGAGAGACCGACAGAGCCCGACAGAGCCCGACAGAGCCCGACAGGGCCCAGTAAAGCCCGACAGAGCCCGACAGAGCCCGACAGGGCCCGACAGAGCCCGACAGAGCCCAGTAGAGCCCGACAGAGCCCGACAGAGCCCGACAGGGCCCGACAGGGCCCGACAGGTCCCGACAGAGCCCGACAGAGCCCGACAGAGCCCAGTAGAGCCCGACAGAGCCCGACAGATCCCGACAGAGCCCGACAGGGCCCGACAGGGCCCGACAGAGCCCGACAGAGCCCAGTAGAGCCCGACAGAGCCCGACAGAGCCCGACAGAGCCCGACAGAGCCCGACAGGGCCCGACAGAGCCCAGTAGAGCCCGACAGAGCCCGACAGAGCCCGACAGGGCCCGACAGGGCTCGACAGGGCCCGACAGGGAACAGTAGAGCCCAGTAGAGCCCGACAGAGCCCGACAGAGCCCGACAGGGCCCGACAGAGCCCGACAGAGCCCGACAGAGCCCGACAGGGCCCAGTAGAGCCCAGTAGAGCCCGACAGGGCCCGACAGAGCCCGACAGAGCCCGACAGGGCCCGACAGGGCCCGACAGAGCCCGACAGAGCCCGACAGAGCCCAGTAGAGCCCGACAGAGCCCGACAGAGCCCGACAGGGCCCGACAGAGCCCGACAGAGCCCGACAGAGCCCGACAGGGCCCGACAGGGCTCGACAGGGCCCGACAGGGAACAGTAGAGCCCGACAGAGCCCGACAGGGCCCGACAGACCCCGACAGAGCCCGACAGAGCCCGAAAGGGACCGACAGGGCCCGACAGGGCCCGACAGAGCCCGACAGAGCCCGACAGAGCCCGACAGGGCCCAGTAGAGCCCAGTAGAGCCCGACAGTGCCCGACAGAGCCCGACAGAGCCCGACAGGGCCCGACAGGGCCCGAGAGAGCCCAGTTTAGCCCAGTAGAGCCCGACAGAGCCCGACAGAGCCCGACAGAGCCCAGTAGAGCCCGACAGAGCCCGACAGAGCCCGACAGGGCCCGACAGGGCCCGACAGAGCCCAGTTTAGCCCAGTAGAGCCCGACAGAGCCCGAGAGAGACCGACAGAGCCCGACAGAGCCCGACAGAGCCCGACAGGGCCCAGTAAAGCCCGACAGAGCCCGACAGAGCCCGACAGGGCCCGACAGAGCCCGACAGAGCCCAGTAGAGCCCGACAGAGCCCGACAGAGCCCGACAGGGCCCGACAGAGCCCAGTAGAGCCCGACAGAGCCCGACAGATCCCGACAGAGCCCGACAGGGCCCGACAGGGCCCGACAGAGCCCGACAGAGCCCAGTAGAGCCCGACAGAGCCCGACAGAGCCCGACAGGGCCCGACAGAGCCCAACAGAGCCCGACAGAGCCCAGTAGAGCCCGACAGAGCCCGACAGAGCCCGACAGGGCCCGACAGGGCTCGACAGGGCCCGACAGGGAACAGTAGAGCCCAGTAGAGCCCGACAGAGCCCGACAGAGCCTGACAGGGCCCGACAGACCCCGACAGAGCCCGACAGAGCCCGAAAGGGCCCGACAGGGCCCGACAGGGCTCGACAGGGCCCGACAGAGCCCGACAGAGCCCGACAGGGCCCGACAGACCCCGACAGAGCCCGACAGAGCCCAGTAGAGCCCGACAGAGCCCGACAGAGCCCGACAGAGCCCGACAGGGCCCGACAGAGCCCGACAGAGCCCGACAGGGCCCGACAGAGCCCGACAGAGCCCGACAGAGCCCAGTAGAGCCCAGTAGAGCCCGACAGTGCCCGACAGAGCCCGACAGAGCCCGACAGGGCCCGACAGGGCCCGACAGAGCCCAGTTTAGCCCAGTAGAGCCCGACAGAGCCCGACAGAGCCCGACAGAGCCCAGTAGAGCCCGACAGAGCCCGACAGAGCCCGACAGGGCCCGACAGGGCCCGACAGAGCCCAGTTTAGCCCAGTAGAGCCCGACAGAGCCCGAGAGAGACCGACAGAGCCCGACAGAGCTCGACAGAGCCCGACAGGGCCCAGTAAAGCCCGACAGAGCCCGACAGAGCCCGACAGGGCCCGACAGAGCCCGACAGAGCCCAGTAGAGCCCGACAGAGCCCGACAGAGCCCGACAGGGCCCGACAGGGCCCGACAGGTCCCGACAGAGCCCGACAGAGCCCGACAGAGCCCAGTAGAGCCCGACAGAGCCCGACAGATCCTGACAGAGCCCGACAGGGCCCGACAGGGCCCGACAGAGCCCGACAGAGCCCGACAGAGCCCAGTAGAGCCCGACAGAGCCCGACAGAGCCCGACAGGGCCCGACAGAGCCCGACAGAGCCCGACAGAGCCCAGTAGAGCCCGACAGAGCCCGACAGAGCCCGACAGGGCCCGACAGGGCTCGACAGGGCCCGACAGGGAACAGTAGAGCCCAGTAGAGCCCGACAGAGCCCGACAGAGCCCGACAGGGCCCGACAGACCCCGACAGAGCCCTACAGAGCCCGACAGAGCCCGACAGGCCCCGACAGGGCCCGACAGAGCCCGACAGAGCCCAGTAGAGCCCGACAGAGCCCGACAGAGCCCGACAGGGCCCGACAGAGCCCGACAGAGCCCGACAGAGCCCTACAGGGCCCAGTAGAGCCCAACAGAGCCCGACAGAGCCCGACAGAGCCCGAAAGAGCCCGACAGGGCCCGACAGGGCCCGACAGAGCCCGACAGGGCCCGACAGGGCCCGACAGGGCCCGACAGAGCCCGACAGAGCCTGACAGAGCCCGACAGGGCCCGACAGGGCCCGACAGAGCCCGACAGAGCCCGACAGGGCCCGACAGGGCCCAGTAGAGCCTGACAGAGCCCGACAGAGCCTAGTAGAGCCCGACAGAGCCCGACAGAGCCCGACAGAGCCCGACAGGGCCCGACAGAGCCCGAAAGAGCCCGACAGGGCCCAGTAGAGAACGACAGAGCCCGACAGAGCCCGACAGGGCCCGACAGGGCCCGACAGGGCCCGACAGGGAACAGTAGAGCCCAGTAGAGCCCAGTAGAGCCCGACAGAGCCCGACAGAGCCCGACAGAGCCCGACAGGGCCCAGTAGAGCCCGACAGAGCCCGACAGAGCCCGACAGGGCCCGACAGGGCCCGACAGAGCCCAGTTTAGCCCAGTAGAGCCCGACAGAGCCCGAGAGAGACCGACAGAGCCCGACAGAGCTCGACAGAGCCCGAAAGGGCCCAGTAAAGCCCGACAGAGCCCGACAGAGCCCGACAGGGCCCGACAGAGCCCGACAGAGCCCAGTAGAGCCCGACAGAGCCCGACAGAGCCCGACAGGGCCCGACAGGGCCCGACAGGTCCCGACAGAGCCCGACAGAGCCCGACAGAGCCCAGTAGAGCCCGACAGAGCCCGACAGATACCGACAGAGCCCGACAGGGCCCGACAGGGCCCGACAGAGCCCGACAGAGCCCGACAGAGCCCAGTAGAGCCCGACAGAGCCCGACAGAGCCCGACAGGGCCCGACAGAGCCCGATAGAGCCCGACAGAGCCCAGTAGAGCCCGACAGAGCCTGACAGAGCCCGACAGGGCCCGACAGACCCCGACAGAGCCCGACAGAGCCCGAAAGGGCCCGACAGAGCCCGACAGAGCCCGACAGAGCCCGACAGGGCCCAGTAGAGCCCAACAGAGCCCGACAGAGCCCGACAGAGCCCGAAAGAGCCCGACAGGGCCCGACAGAGCCCGACAGAGCCCGACAGAGCCCGACAGGGCCCGAGAGGGCCCGACAGAGCCCGACAGAGCCCGACAGGGCCCGACAGGGCCCAGTAGAGCCTGACAGAGCCCGACAGAGCCTAGTAGAGCCCGACAGAGCCCGACAGAGCCCGACAGAGCCCGACAGGGCCCGACAGAGCCCGAAAGAGCCCGACAGGGCCCAGTAGAGAACGACAGAGCCCGACAGAGCCCGACAGGGCCCGACAGGGAACAGTAGAGCCCAGTAGAGCCCTACAGAGCCCGACAGAGCCCGACAGAGCCCGACAGAGCCCGACAGGGCCCAGTAGAGCCCGACAGAGCCCGACAGAGCCCGACAGGGCCCGACAGAGCCCGACAGAGCCCAGTAGAGCCCGACAGAGCCCGACAGAGCCCGACAGAGCACGACAGGGCCCGACAGGGCCCAGTAGAGCCCGACAGAGCCCGACAGAGCCCGACAGGGCCCGACAGAGCCCGACACGGCCCGACAGGGCCCAGTAGAGCCCGACAGAGCCCGACAGAGCCCGACAGAGCCCGACAGGGCCCGACAGGGCCCGACAGGGCCCGACAGAGCCCGACAGGGCCCGACAGGGCCCGACAGAGCCCGACAGAGCCCAGTAGAGCCCGACAGAGCCCGACAGAGCCCGACAGAGCCCAACAGAGCCCGACAGAGCCCGACAGGGCCCAGTAGAGCCCGACAGAGCCCGACAGAGCCCGACAGAGCCCGAAAGAGCCCGACAGGGCCCGACAGGGCCCGACAGAGCCCGACAGGGCCCGACAGGGCCCGACAGAGCCCGACAGAGTCCGACAGGGCCCGACAGGGCCCAGTAAAGCCCGACAGAGCCCGACAGAGCCCGACAGAGCCCGACAGGGCCCTACAGAGCCCGACAGAGACCGACAGAGCCCGACAGGGCCCGACAGGGCCCAGTAGAGCCCGACAGAGCCCGACAGAGCCCGACAGAGCCCGACAGGGCCCGACAGGGCCCGACAGGGCCCGACAGAGAACAGTAGAGGCCAGTAGAGCCCGACAGAGCCCGACAGAGCCCGACAGAGCCCGACAGGGCCCGACAGGGCCCAGTAGAGCCCGACAGAGCCCGACAGAGCCCGACAGGGCCCAGTAGAGCCCGACAGAGCCCGACAGGGCCAGACAGAGCCCGACAGAGCCCGACAGAGCCCGACAGAGCCCGACAGAGCCCAGTAGAGCCCGACAGAGCCCGACAGAGCCCGACAGGGCCCGACAGGGCCCGACAGAGCCCAGTTTAGCCCAGTAGAGCCCGACAGAGCCCGAGAGAGACCGACAGAGCCCGACAGAGCCCGACAGAGCCCGACAGGGCCCAGTAAAGCCCGACAGAGCCCGACAGAGCCCGACAGGGCCCGACAGAGCCCGACAGAGCCCAGTAGAGCCCGACAGAGCCCGACAGAGCCCGACAGGGCCCGACAGGGCCCGACAGGTCCCGACAGAGCCCGACAGAGCCCGACAGAGCCCAGTAGAGCCCGACAGAGCCCGACAGATCCCGACAGAGCCCGACAGGGCCCGACAGGGCCCGACAGAGCCCGACAGAGCCCAGTAGAGCCCGACAGAGCCCGACAGAGCCCGACAGAGCCCGACAGGGCCCGACAGGGCCCGACAGGGCCCGACAGAGCCCGACAGGGCCCGACAGGGCCCGACAGAGCCCGACAGAGCCCAGTAGAGCCCGACAGAGCCCGACAGAGCCCGACAGAGCCCAACAGAGCCCGACAGAGCCCGACATGGCCCGACAGAGCCCGACACGGCCCGACAGGGCCCAGTAGAGCCCGACAGAGCCCGACAGAGCCCGACAGAGCCCGACAGGGCCCGACAGGGCCCGACAGGGCCCGACAGAGCCCGACAGGGCCCGACAGGGCCCGACAGAGCCCGACAGAGCCCAGTAGAGCCCGACAGAGCCCGACAGAGCCCGACAGAGCCCAACAGAGCCCGACAGAGCCCGACAGGGCCCAGTAGAGCCCGACAGAGCCCGACAGAGCCCGACAGAGCCCGAAAGAGCCCGACAGGGTCCGACAGGGCCCGACAGAGCCCGACAGGGCCCGACAGGGCCCGACAGAGCCCGACAGAGTCCGACAGGGCCCGACAGGGCCCAGTAAAGCCCGACAGAGCCCGACAGAGCCCGACAGAGCCCGACAGGGCCCGACAGAGCCCGACAGAGCCCGACAGAGCCCGACAGGGCCCGACAGGGCCCAGTAGAGCCCGACAGAGCCCGACAGAGCCCGACAGAGCCCGACAGGGCCCGACAGGGCCCGACAGGGCCCGACAGAGAACAGTAGAGGCCAGTAGAGCCCGACAGAGCCCGACAGAGCCCGACAGAGCCCGACAGGGCCCGACAGGGCCCAGTAGAGCCCGACAGAGCCCGACAGAGCCCGACAGGGCCCAGTAGAGCCCGACAGAGCCCGACAGGGCCAGACAGAGCCCGACAGAGCCCGACAGAGCCCGACAGAGCCCGACAGAGCCCAGTAGAGCCCGACAGAGCCCGACAGAGCCCGACAGGGCCCGACAGGGCCCGACAGAGCCCAGTTTAGCCCAGTAGAGCCCGACAGAGCCCGAGAGAGCCCGACAGAGCCCGACAGAGCCCGACAGAGCCCGACAGAGCCCGACAGAGCCCGACAGGGCCCGACAGAGCCCGACAGAGCCCAGTAGAGCCCGACAGAGCCCGACAGAGCCCGACAGGGCCCGACAGGGCCCGACAGGTCCCGACAGAGCCCGACAGAGCCCGACAGAGCCCAGTAGAGCCCGACAGAGCCCGACAGATCCCGACAGAGCCCGACAGGGCCCGACAGGGCCCGACAGAGCCCGACAGAGCCCAGTAGAGCCCGACAGAGCCCGACAGAGCGCGACAGGGCCCGACAGAGCCCGACAGAGCCCGACAGAGCCCAGTAGAGCCCGACAGAGCCCGACAGAGCCCGACAGGGCCCGACAGGGCTCGACAGGGCCCGACAGGGAACAGTAGAGGCCAGTAGAGCCCGACAGAGCCCGACAGAGCCCGACAGAGCCCGACAGGGCCCGACAGGGCCCAGTAGAGCCCGACAGAGCCCGACAGAGCCCGACAGGGCCCAGTAGAGCCCGACAGAGCCCGACAGGGCCAGACAGAGCCCGACAGAGCCCGACAGAGCCCGACAGAGCCCAGTAGAGCCCGACAGAGCCCGACAGAGCCCGACAGGGCCCGACAGGGCCCGACAGAGCCCAGTTTAGCCCAGTAGAGCCCGACAGAGCCCGAGAGAGACCGACAGAGCCCGACAGAGACCGACAGAGCCCGACAGGGCCCAGTAAAGCCCGACAGAGCCCGACAGAGCCCGACAGGGCCCGACAGAGCCCGACAGAGCCCAGTAGAGCCCGACAGAGCCCGACAGAGCCCGACAGGGCCCGACAGGGCCCGACAGGTCCCGACAGAGCCCGACAGAGCCCAGTAGAGCCCGACAGAGCCCGACAGATCCCGACAGAGCCCGACAGGGCCCGACAGGGCCCGACAGAGCCCAGTAGAGCCCGACAGAGCCCGACAGAGCCCGACAGGGCCCGACAGAGCCCGACAGAGCCCGACAGAGCCCAGTAGAGCCCGACAGAGCCCGACAGAGCCCGACAGGGCCCGACAGGGCTCGACAGGGCCCGACAGGGAACAGTAGAGCCCAGTAGAGCCCGACAGAGCCCGACAGAGCCCGACAGGGCCCGACAGACCACGACAGAGCCCGACAGAGCCCGAAAGGGCCCGACAGGGCCCGACAGGGCTCGACAGGGCCCGACAGAGCCCGACAGAGCCCGACAGGGCCCGACAGACCCCGACAGAGCCCGACAGAGCCCAGTAGAGCCCGACAGAGCCCGACAGAGCCCGACAGAGCCCGACAGGGCCCGACAGAGCCCGACAGAGCCCGACAGGGCCCGACAGAGCCCGACAGAGCCCGACAGGGCCCGACAGGGCCCGACAGGGCCCGACAGAGCCCGACAGGGCCCGACAGGGCCCAGTAGAGCCCGACAGAGCCCGACAGAGCCCGAGAGGGCCCGACAGAGCCCGACAGAGCCCGACAGGGCCCGACAGGGCCCAATAGAGCCCTACAGAGCCCGACAGGGCCCGACAGAGCCCAGTAGAGCCCGACAGAGCCCGACAGAGCCCGACAGAGCCCGACAGGGCCCGACAGGGCCCGACAGGGCCCGACAGAGCCCGACAGGGCCCGACAGGGCCCGACAGAGCCCAGTAGAGCCCGACAGAGCCCGACAGGGCCCGACAGAGCCCGACAGGGCCCGACAGAGCCCGACAGAGCCCGACAGGGCCCGACAGGGCCCGACAGGGCCCGACAGAGCCCGACAGAGCCCAGTAGAGCCCGACAGAGCCCGACAGAGCCCGACAGAGCCCGACAGAGCCCAGTAGAGCCCGACAGAGCCCGACAGAGCCCGACAGGGCCCGACAGGGCCCGACAGGGCCCGACAGGGAACAGTAGAGCCCAGTAGAGCCCGACATAGCCCGACAGAGCCCGACAGAGCCCGACAGGGCCCGACAGAGCCCGATAGAGCCCGACAGGGCCCGACAGGGCCCGACAGGGCCCGACAGAGCCCGACAGAGCCCGACAGGGCCCGACAGAGCCCAGTAGAGCCCAGTAGAGCCCGACAGTGCCCGACAGAGCCCGACAGAGCCCGACAGGGCCCGACAGGGCCCGACAGAGCCCAGTTTAGCCCAGTAGAGCCCGACAGAGCCCGACAGAGCCCGACAGAGCCCAGTAGAGCCCGACAGAGCCCGACAGAGCCCGACAGGGCCCGACAGGGCCCGACAGAGCCCAGTTTAGCCCAGTAGAGCCCGACAGAGCCCGAGAGAGACCGACAGAGCCCGACAGAGCTCGACAGAGCCCGACAGGGCCCAGTAAAGCCCGACAGAGCCCGACAGAGCCCGACAGGGCCCGACAGAGCCCGACAGAGCCCAGTAGAGCCCGACAGAGCCCGACAGAGCCCGACAGGGCCCGACAGGGCCCGACAGGTCCCGACAGAGCCCGACAGAGCCCGACAGAGCCCAGTAGAGCCCGACAGAGCCGGACAGATCCCGACAGAGCCCGACAGGGCCCGACAGGGCCCGACAGAGCCCGACAGAGCCCGACAGAGCCCAGTAGAGCCCGACAGAGCCCGACAGAGCCCGACAGGGCCCGACAGAGCCCGACAGAGCCCGACAGAGCCCAGTAGAGCCCGACAGAGCCCGACAGAGCCCGACAGGGCCCGACAGGGCTCGACAGGGCCCGACAGGGAACAGTAGAGCCCAGTAGAGCCCGACAGAGCCCGACAGAGCCCGACAGAGCCCGACAGGGCCCGACAGACCCCGACAGAGCCCGACAGAGCCCGACAGGGCCCGACAGGGCCCGACAGAGCCCGACAGAGCCCAGTAGAGCCCGACAGAGCCCGACAGAGACCGACAGGGCCCGACAGAGCCCGACAGAGCCCGACAGAGCCCGACAGGGCCCAGTAGAGCCCAACAGAGCCCGACAGAGCCCGACAGAGCCCGAAAGAGCCCGACAGGGCCCGACAGGGCCCGACAGAGCCCGACAGGGCCCGACAGGGCCCGACAGGGCCCGACAGAGCCTGACAGAGCCCGACAGGGCCCGACAGGGCCCGACAGAGCCCGACAGAGCCCGACAGGGCCCGACAGGGCCCAGTAGAGCCTGACAGAGCCCGACAGAGCCTAGTAGAGCCCGACAGAGCCCGACAGAGCCCGACAGAGCCCGACAGGGCCCGACAGAGCCCGAAAGAGCCCGACAGGGCCCAGTAGAGCCCGACAGAGCCCGACAGAGCCCGACAGGGCCCGACAGGGCCCGACAGAGCCCAGTTTAGCCCAGTAGAGCCCGACAGAGCCCGAGAGAGACCGACAGAGCCCGACAGAGCTCGACAGAGCCCGAAAGGGCCCAGTAAAGCCCGACAGAGCCCGACAGAGCCCGACAGGGCCCGACAGAGCCCGACAGGGCCCAGTAGAGCCCGACAGAGCCCGACAGAGCCCGACAGGGCCCGACAGGGCCCGACAGGTCCCGACAGAGCCCGACAGAGCCCGACAGAGCCCAGTAGAGCCCGACAGAGCCCGACAGAGCCCGACAGGGCCCGACAGAGCCCGATAGAGCCCGACAGAGCCCAGTAGAGCCCGACAGAGCCCGACAGAGCCCGACAGGGCCCGACAGGGCTCGACAGGTCCCGACAGGGAACAGTAGAGCCCAGTAGAGCCCGACAGAGCCCGACAGAGCCCGACAGGGCCCGACAGACCCCGACAGAGCCCGACAGAGCCCGAAAGGGCCCGACAGGGCCCGACAGGGCCCGACAGAGCCCGACAGAGCCCGACAGGGCCCGACAGGGCCCGACAGAGCCCAGTAGAGCCCGACAGAGCCCGACAGAGCCCGACAGGGCCCGACAGAGCCTGACAGAGCCCGACAGAGCCCGACATGGCCCAGTAGAGCCCAACAGAGCCCGACAGAGCCCGACAGAGCCCGAAAGAGCCCGACAGGGCCCGACAGGGCCCGACAGAGCCCGACAGGGCCCGACAGGGCCCGACAGAGCCCGACAGAGCCCGACAGGGCCCGACAGGGCCCGACAGAGCCCGACAGAGCCCGACAGGGCCCGACAGGGCCCGACAGGGCCCGACAGAGCCCGACAGAGCCCGACAGGGCCCAGTAAAGCCCGACAGAGCCCGACAGAGCCCGACAGAGCCCGACAGAGCCCGACAGGGCCCGAGAGGGCCCGACAGAGCCCGACAGAGCCCGACAGGGCCCGACAGGGCCCAGTAGAGCCTGACAGAGCCCGACAGAGTCTAGTAGAGCCCGACAGAGCCCGACAGAGCCCGACAGAGCCCGACAGGGCCCGACAGAGCCCGAAAGAGCCCGACAGGGCCCAGTAGAGAACGACAGAGCCCGACAGAGCCCGACAGAGCCCGATAGAGCCCGACAGCGCCCGACAGAGCCCGACAGAGCCCGACAGAGCCCAGTAGAGCCCGACAGAGCCCGACAGAGCCCGACAGAGCCCGACAGGGCCCGACAGGGCCTGACAGGGCCCAGTAGAGCCCGACAGAGCCCGACAGAGCCCAGTAGAGCCCAGTAGAGCCCGACAGAGCCCGACAGAGCCCGACAGGGCCCGACAGAGCCCGACAGTGCCCGACAGAGCCCGACAGGGCCCGACAGGGAACAGTAGAGCCCAGTAGAGCCCGACAGAGACCGACAGGGCCCGACAGGGCCCGACAGGGCCCGACAGAGCCCGACAGGGCCCGACAGAGCCCGACAGGGCCCGACAGGGCTCGACAGAGCCCGACAGAGCCCGACAGGGCCCGACAGGGCCCGACAGAGCCCGACAGAGCCCGACAGAGCCCAGTAGACCCCGACAGAGCCCGACAGAGCCCGACAGGGCCCGACAGAGCCCGACAGAGCCCGACAGGGCCCAGTAGAGCCTGACAGAGCCCGACAGAGCCTAGTAGAGCCCGACAGAGCCCGACAGAGCCCGACAGAGCCCGACAGGGCCCGACAGGGCCCGAAAGAGCCCGACAGGGCCCAGTAGAGAACGACAGAGCCCGACAGAGCCCGACAGGGCCCGACAGGGCCCGACAGGGCCCGACAGGGAACAGTAGAGCCCAGTAGAGCCCTACAGAGCCCGACAGAGCCCGACAGAGCCCGACAGAGCCCGACAGAGCCCAGTAGAGCCCGACAGAGCCCGACAGAGCCCGACAGGGCCCGACAGGGCCCGACAGGGCCCGACAGGGAACAGTAGAGCCCAGTAGAGCCTGACATAGCCCGACAGAGCCCGACAGAGCCCGACAGGGCCCGACAGAGCCCGATAGAGCCCGACAGGGCCCGACAGGGCCCGACAGGGCCCGACAGAGGCCGACAGAGCCCGACAGAGCCCGACAGGGCCCGACAGAGCCCAGTAGAGCCCAGTAGAGCCCGACAGTGCCCGACAGAGCCCGACAGAGCCCGACAGGGCCCGACAGGGCCCGACAGAGCCCAGTTTAGCCCAGTAGAGCCCGACAGAGCCCGATAGAGCCCGACAGAGCCCAGTAGAGCCCGACAGAGCCCGACAGAGCCCGACAGGGCCCGACAGGGCCTGACAGGGCCCAGTAGAGCCCGACAGAGCCCGACAGAGCCCAGTAGAGCCCAGTAGAGCCCGACAGAGCCCGACAGGGCCCGACAGGGCCCGACAGGGCCCAATAGAGCCCGACAGAGCCCGACAGGGCCCGACAGGGCCCGACAGGGCCCAGTAGAGCCCGACAGAGCCCGACAGAGCCCGACAGAGCCCTACAGGGCCCGACAGGGCCCAGTAGAGCCCGACAGAGCCCGACAGAGCCCAGTAGAGCCCAGTAGAGCCCGACAGAGCCCGACAGAGCCCAGTAGAGCCCGACAGAGCCCGACAGAGCCCGACAGGGCCCGACAGGGCCCGACAGAGCCCAGTAGAGCCCGACAGAGCCCGACAGAGCCCGACAGGGCCCGACAGGGCCCGACAGAGCCCGACAGGGCCCGACAGGGCCCAGTAGAGCCCGACAGAGCCCGACAGAGCCCGACAGAGGCCGACAGGGCCTGACAGGGCCCGACAGAGCCCGACAGAGCCCGACAGAGCCCAGTAGAGCCCGACAGAGCCCGACAGAGCCCGACAGGGCCCGACAGAGCCCGACAGAGCCCGACAGAGCCCGACAGGGCCCGACAGGGCCCAGTAGAGCCCAGTAGAGCCCGACAGAGCCCGACAGAGCCCGACAGGGCCCGACAGGGCCCGACAGAGCCCGACAGAGCCCGACAGAGCCCGACAGGGAACAGTAGAGCCCAGTAGAGCCCGACAGATCCCGACAGAGCCCGACAGAGCCCGACAGAGCCCAGTAGAGCCCAGTAGAGCCCGACAGAGCCCGACAGAGCCCGACAGGGCCCGACAGAGCCCGACAGAGCCCGACAGAGCCCAGTAGAGCCCAGTAGAGCCCGACAGAGCCCGACAGAGCCCGACAGGGCCCGACAGAGCCCGACAGAGCCCGACACAGCCCGACAGGGCCCGACAGGGAACAGTAGAGCCCAGTAGAGCCCGACAGAGACCGACAGGGCCCGAAAGGGCCCGACAGGGCCCGACAGAGCCCGACAGGGCCCGACAGAGCCCGACAGGGCCCGACAGGGCCCGACAGAGCCCGACAGAGCCCGACAGGGCCCGACAGGGCCCGACAGAGCCCGACAGAGCCCGACAGAGCCCAGTAGACCCCGACAGAGCCCGACAGAGCCCGACAGGGCCCGACAGAGCCCGACAGAGCCCGACAGGGCCCGAAAGGCCCCGTAGAGCCTGACAGAGCCCGACAGAGCCTAGTAGAGCCCGACAGAGCCCGACAGAGCCCGACAGAGCCCGACAGGGCCCGACAGGGCCCGAAAGAGCCCGACAGGGCCCAGTAGAGAACGACAGAGCCCGACAGAGCCCGACAGGGCCCGACAGGGCCCGACAGGGCCCGACAGGGAACAGTAGAGCCCAGTAGAGCCCTACAGAGCCCGACAGAGCCCGACAGAGCCCGACAGAGCCCGACAGAGCCCAGTAGAGCCCGACATAGCCCGACAGAGCCCGACAGAGCCCGACAGGGCCCGACAGGGCCCGACAGGGCCCGACAGGGAACAGTAGAGCCCAGTAGAGCCCGACATAGCCCGACAGAGCCCGACAGAGCCCGACAGGGCCCGACAGAGCCCGATAGAGCCCGACAGGGCCCGACAGGGCCCGACAGGGCCCGACAGAGCCCGACAGAGCCCGACAGAGCCCGACAGGGCCCGACAGAGCCCAGTAGAGCCCAGTAGAGCCCGACAGTGCCCGACAGAGCCCGACAGAGCCCGACAGGGCCCGACAGGGCCCGACAGAGCCCAGTTTAGCCCAGTAGAGCCCGACAGAGCCCGACAGAGCCCGACAGAGCCCAGTAGAGCCCGACAGAGCCCGACAGAGCCCGACAGGGCCCGACAGGGCCCGACAGAGCCCAGTTTAGCCCAGTAGAGCCCGACAGAGCCCGAGAGAGACGGACAGAACCCGACAGAGCCCGACAGAGCCCGACAGGGCCCAGTAAAGCCCGACAGAGCCCGACAGAGCCCGACAGGGCCCGACAGAGCACGACAGAGCCCAGTAGAGCCCGACAGAGCCCGACAGGGCCCGACAGGGCCCGACAGGTCCCGACAGAGCCCGACAGAGCCCGACAGAGCCCAGTAGAGCCCGACAGAGCCCGACAGATCCCGACAGAGCCCGACAGGGCCCGACAGGGCCCGACAGAGCCCGACAGAGCCCGACAGAGCCCAGTAGAGCCCGACAGAGCCCGACAGAGCCCGACAGGGCCCGACAGAGCCTGACAGAGCCCGACAGAGCCCGACAGAGCCCGACAGGGCCCGACAGGGCTCGACAGGGCCCGACAGGGAACAGTAGAGCCCAGTAGAGCCCGACAGAGCCCGACAGAGCCCGACAGGGCCCGACAGACCCCGACAGAGCCCGACAGAGCCCGAAAGGGCCCGACAGTGCCCGACAGGGCCCGACAGGGCCCGACAGAGCCCGACAGAGCCCGACAGAGCCCGACAGGGCCCAGTAGAGCCCAGTAGAGCCCGACAGTGCCCGACAGAGCCCGACAGAGCCCGACAGGGCCCGACAGAGCCCGAGAGAGCCCAGTTTAGCCCAGTAGAGCCCGACAGAGCCCGACAGAGCTCGACAGAGCCCAGTAGAGCCCGACAGAGCCCGACAGAGCCCGACAGGGCCCGACAGGGCCCGACAGAGCCCAGTTTAGCCCAGTAGAGCCCGACAGAGCCCGAGAGAGACCGACAGAGCCCGACAGAGCCCGACAGAGCCCTACAGGGCCCAGTAAAGCCCGACAGAGCCCGACAGAGCCCGACAGGGCCCGACAGAGCCCGACAGAGCCCAGTAGAGCCCGACAGAGCCCGACAGAGCCCGACAGGGCCCGACAGGGCCCGACAGGTCCCGAGAGAGCCCGACAGAGCCCGACAGAGCCCAGTAGAGCCCGACAGAGCCCGACAGATCCCGACAGAGCCCGACAAGGCCCGACAGGGCCCGACAGAGCCCGACAGAGCCCGACAGAGCCCAGTAGAGCCCGACAGAGCCCGACAGAGCCCGACAGGGCCCGACAGAGCCCGACAGAGCCCGACAGAGCCCAGTAGAGCCCGACAGAGCCCGACAGAGCCCGACAGGGCCCGACAGGGCTCGACAGGGTCCGACAGGGAACAGTAGAGCCCAGTATAGCCCGACAGAGCCCGACAGAGCCCGACAGGGCCCGACAGACCCCGACAGAGCCCGGCAGAGCCCGAAAGGGCCCGACAGGGCCCGACAGGGCTCGACAGGGCCCGACAGAGCCCGACAGAGCCCGACAGGGCCCGACAGACCCCGACAGAGCCCGACAGAGCCCGGTAGAGCCCGACAGAGCCCAACAGAGCCCGACAGAGCCCGACAGGGCCCGACAGAGCCCGACAGAGCCCGACAGGGCCCGACAGAGCCCGACAGAGCCCGACAGGGCCCGACAGGGCCCGACAGGGCCCGACAGAGCCCGACAGAGCCCGACAGGGCCCGACAGGGCCCAGTAAAGCCCGACAGAGCCCGACAGAGCCCGACAGAGCCCGACAGAGCCCGACAGGGCCCAGTAGAGCCCGACAGAGCCCGACAGAGCCCGAGAGGGCCCGACAGAGCCCGACAGAGCCCGACAGGGCCCGACAGGGCCCAGTAGAGCCCGACAGAGCCCGACAGAGTCCGACAGGGCCCGACAGGGCCCGACAGAGCCCGACAGAGCCCGACAGGGCCCGACAGGGCCCAATAGAGCCCGACAGAGCCCGACAGGGCCCGACAGAGCCCAGTAGAGCCCGACAGAGCCCGACAGAGCCCGACAGAGCCCGACAGGGCCCGACAGGGCCCGACAGGGCCCGACAGGGAACAGTAGAGCCCAGTAGAGCCCGACATAGCCCGACAGAGCCCGACAGAGCCCGACAGGGCCCGACAGAGCCCGATAGAGCCCGACAGGGCCCGACAGGGCCCGACAGGGCCCGACAGAGCCCGACAGAGCCCGACAGAGCCCGACAGGGCCCGACAGGGCCCAGTAGAGCCCAGTAGAGCCCGACAGTGCCCGACAGAGCCCGACAGAGCCCGACAGGGCCCGACAGGGCCCGACAGAGCCCAGTTTAGTCCAGTAGAGCCCGACAGAGCCCGACAGAGCCCGACAGAGCCCAGTAGAGCCCGACAGAGCCCGACAGAGCCCGACAGGGCCCGACAGGGCCCAGTAGAGCCCAGTAGAGCCCGACAGAGCCCGACAGAGCCCGACAGGGCCCGACAGGGCCCGACAGAGCCCGACAGAGCCCGACAGAGCCCGACAGGGAACAGTAGAGCCCAGTAGAGCCCGACAGATCCCGACAGAGCCCGACAGAGCCCGACAGAGCCCAGTAGAGCCCAGTAGAGCCCGACAGAGCCCGACAGAGCCCGACAGGGCCCGACAGAGCCCGACAGAGCCCGACAGAGCCCAGTAGAGCCCAGTAGAGCCCGACAGAGCCCGACAGAGCCCGACAGGGCCCGACAGAGCCCGACAGAGCCCGACAGAGCCCGACAGGGCCCGACAGGGAACAGTAGAGCCCAGTAGAGCCCGACAGAGACCTACAGGGCCCGACAGGGCCCGACAGGGCCCGACAGAGCCCGACAGGGCCCGACAGGGCCCGACAGGGCCCGACAGAGCCCGACAGGGCCCGACAGGGCCCGACAGAGCCCGACAGAGGCCGACAGAGCCCAGTAGACCCCGACAGAGCCCGACAGAGCCCGACAGGGCCCGACAGAGCCCGACAGAGCCCGACAGGGCCCGACAGGGCCCAGTAGAGCCTGACAGAGCCCGACAGAGCCTAGTAGAGCCCGACAGAGCCCGACAGAGCCCGACAGAGCCCGACAGGGCCCGACAGGGCCCGAAAGAGCCCGACAGGGCCCAGTAGAGAACGACAGAGCCCGACAGAGCCCGACAGGGCCCGACAGGGCCCGACAGGGCCCGACAGGGAACAGTAGAGCCCAGTAGAGCCCTACAGAGCCCGACAGAGCCCGACAGAGCCCGACAGAGCCCGACAGAGCCCAGTAGAGCCCGACATAGCCCGACAGAGCCCGACAGAGCCCGACAGGGCCCGACAGGGCCCGACAGGCCCCGACAGGGAACAGTAGAGCCCAGTAGAGCCCGACATAGCCCGACAGAGCCCGACAGAGCCCGACAGGGCCCGACAGAGCCCGATAGAGCCCGACAGGGCCCGACAGGGCCCGACAGGGCCCGACAGAGCCCGACAGAGCCCGACAGAGCCCGACAGGGCCCGACAGAGCCCAGTAGAGCCCAGTAGAGCCCGACAGTGCCCGACAGAGCCCGACAGAGCCCGACAGGGCCCGACAGGGCCCGACAGAGCCCAGTTTAGCCCAGTAGAGCCCGACAGAGCCCGACAGAGCCCGACAGAGCCCAGTAGAGCCCGACAGAGCCCGACAGAGCCCGACAGGGCCCGACAGGGCCCGACAGAGCCCAGTTTAGCCCAGTAGAGCCCGACAGAGCCCGAGAGAGACGGACAGAGCCCGACAGAGCCCGACAGAGCCCGACAGGGCCCAGTAAAGCCCGACAGAGCCCGACAGAGCCCGACAGGGCCCGACAGAGCCCGACAGAGCCCAGTAGAGCCCGACAGAGCCCGACAGAGCCCGACAGGGCCCGACAGGGCCCGACAGGTCCCGACAGAGCCCGACAGAGCCCGACAGAGCCCAGTAGAGCCCGACAGAGCCCGACAGATCCCGACAGAGCCCGACAGGGCCCGACAGGGCCCGACAGAGCCCGACAGAGCCCAGTAGAGCCCGACAGAGCCCGACAGAGCCCTACAGGGCCCAGTAAAGCCCGACAGAGCCCGACAGAGCCCGACAGGGCCCGACAGAGCCCGACAGAGCCCAGTAGAGCCCGACAGAGCCCGACAGAGCCCGACAGGGCCCGACAGGGCCCGACAGGTCCCGAGAGAGCCCGACAGAGCCCGACAGAGCCCAGTAGAGCCCGACAGAGCCCGACAGATCCCGACAGAGCCCGACAGGGCCCGACAGGGCCCGACAGAGCCCGACAGAGCCCGACAGAGCCCAGTAGAGCCCGACAGAGCCCGACAGAGGCCGACAGGGCCCGACAGAGCCCGACAGAGCCCGACAGAGCCCAGTAGAGCCCGACAGAGCCCGACAGAGCCCGACAGGGCCCGACAGGGCTCGACAGGGTCCGACAGGGAACAGTAGAGCCCAGTATAGCCCGACAGAGCCCGACAGAGCCCGACAGGGCCCGACAGACCCCGACAGAGCCCGGCAGAGCCCGAAAGGGCCCGACAGGGCCCGACAGGGCTCGACAGGGCCCGACAGAGCCCGACAGAGCCCGACAGGGCCCGACAGACCCCGACAGAGCCCGACAGAGCCCGGTAGAGCCCGACAGAGCCCAACAGAGCCCGACAGAGCCCGACAGAGCCCAACAGAGCCCGACAGAGCCCGACAGGGCCCGACAGAGCCCGACAGAGCCCGACAGGGCCCGACAGGGCCCGACAGGGCCCGACAGAGCCCGACAGAGCCCGACAGGGCCCGACAGGGCCCAGTAAAGCCCGACAGAGCCCGACAGAGCCCGACAGAGCCCGACAGAGCCCGACAGGGCCCAGTAGAGCCCGACAGAGCCCGACAGAGCCCGAGAGGGCCCGACAGAGCCCGACAGAGCCCGACAGGGCCCGACAGGGCCCAGTAGAGCCCGACAGAGCCCGACAGAGCCCGACAGGGCCCGACAGGGCCCGACAGAGCCCGACAGAGCCCGACAGGGCCCGACAGGGCCCAATAGAGCCCGACAGAGCCCGACAGGGCCCGACAGAGCCCAGTAGAGCCCGACAGAGCCCGACAGAGCCCGACAGAGCCCGACAGGGCCCGACAGGGCCCGACAGGGCCCGACAGAGCCCGACAGGGCCCGACAGGGCCCGACAGAGCCCAGTAGAGCCCGACAGAGCCCGACAGGGCCCGACAGAGCCCGACAGGGCCCGACAGAGCCCGACAGAGCCCGACAGGGCCCGACAGGGCCCGACAGGGCCCGACAGAGCCCGACAGAGCCCGACAGAGCCCAGTAGAGCCCGACAGAGCCCGACAGAGCCCGACAGGGCCCGACAGAGCCCGACAGAGCCCGACAGAGCCCAGTAGAGCCCGACAGAGCCCGACAGAGCCCGACAGGGCCCGACAGGGCCCGACAGGGCCCGACAGGGAACAGTAGAGCCCAGTAGAGCCCGACATAGCCCGACAGAGCCCGACAGAGCCCGACAGGGCCCGACAGAGCCCGATAGAGCCCGACAGGGCCCGACAGGGCCCGACAGGGCCCGACAGAGCCCGACAGAGCCCGACAGAGCCCGACAGGGCCCGACAGGGCCCAGTAGAGCCCAGTAGAGCCCGACAGTGCCCGACAGAGCCCGACAGAGCCCGACAGGGCCCGACAGGGCCCGACAGAGCCCAGTTTAGTCCAGTAGAGCCCGACAGAGCCCGACAGAGTCCGACAGAGCCCAGTTTAGTCCAGTAGAGCCCGACAGAGCCCGACAGAGCCCGACAGGGCCCGACAGGGCCCGACAGAGCCCAGTTTAGCCCAGTAGAGCCCGACAGAGCCCGAGAGAGACCGACAGAGCCCGACAGAGCTCGGCAGAGCCCGACAGGGCCCAGTAAAGCCCGACAGAGCCCGACAGAGCCCGACAGGGCCCGACAGAGCCCGACAGAGCCCAGTAGAGCCCGACAGAGCCCGACAGAGCCCGACAGGGCCCGACAGGGCCCGACAGGTCCCGACAGAGCCCGACAGAGCCCGACAGAGCCCAGTAGAGCCCGACAGAGCCCGACAGATCCCGACAGAGCCCGACAGGGCCCGACAGGGCCCGACAGAGCCCGACAGAGCCCGACAGAGCCCAGTAGAGCCCGACAGAGCCCGACAGAGCCCGACAGGGCCCGACAGAGCCCGACAGAGCCCGACAGAGCCCGACAGAGCCCAGTAGAGCCCGACAGAGCCCGACAGAGCCCGACAGGGCCCGACAGGGCTCGACAGGGCCCGACAGGGAACAGTAGAGCCCAGTAGAGCCCGACAGAGCCCGACAGAGCCCGACAGGGCCCGACAGACCCCAACAGAGCCCGACAGAGCCCGACAGAGCCCGACAGGGCCCGACAGGGCCCGACAGAGCCCGACAGAGCCCAGTAGAGCCCGACAGAGCCCGACAGAGCCCGCAAGGGCCCGACAGAGCCCGACAGAGCCCGACAGAGCCCGACAGGGCCCAGTAGAGCCCAACAGAGCCCGACAGAGCCCGACAGAGCCCGAAAGAGCCCGACAGGGCCCGACAGGGCCCGACAGAGCCCGACAGGGCCCGACAGGGCCCGACAGAGCCCGACAGAGCCCGACAGGGCCCGACAGGGCCCGACAGGGCCCGACAGAGCCCGACAGGGCCCGACAGGGCCCAGTAAAGCCCGACAGAGCCCGACAGAGCCCGACAGAGCCCGACAGGGCCCGACAGGGCCCGACAGAGCCCGACAGAGCCCGACAGGGCCCGACAGGGCCCGACAGGGCCCGACAGAGCCCGACAGGGCCCGACAGGGCCCAGTAAAGCCCGACAGAGCCCGACAGAGCCCGACAGAGCCCGACAGGGCCCGACAGGGCCCGACAGAGCCCGACAGAGCCCGACAGGGCCCGACAGGGCCCAGTATATCCTGACAGAGCCCGACAGAGCCTAGTAGAGCCCGACAGAGCCCGACAGAGCCCGACAGAGCCCGACAGGGCCCGACAGAGCCCGACAGGGCCCGACAGAGCCCAGTAGAGCCCGACAGAGCCCGACAGAGCCCGACAGAGCCCGACAGGGCCCGACAGGGCCCGACAGGGCCCGACAGAGCCCGACAGGGCCCGACAGGGCCCGACAGAGCCCAGTAGAGCCCGACAGAGCCCGACAGGGCCCGACAGAGCCCGACAGGGCCCGACAGAGCCCGACAGAGCCCGACAGGGCCCGACAGGGCCCGACAGAGCCCGACAGAGCCCGACAGAGCCCGACAGAGCCCAGTAGAGCCCGACAGAGCCCGACAGAGCCCGACAGGGCCCGACAGAGCCCGACAGAGCCCGACAGAGCCCGACAGAGCCCAGTAGAGCCCGACAGAGCCCGACAGAGCCCGACAGAGCCCGACAGGGCCCGACAGGGCCCGACAGGGAACAGTAGAGCCCAGTAGAGCCCGACATAGCCCGACAGAGCCCGACAGAGCCCGACAGGGCCCGACAGAGCCCGATAGAGCCCGACAGGGCCCGACAGGGCCCGACAGGGCCCGACAGGGCCCGACAGAGCCCGACAGAGCCCGACAGGGCCCGACAGGGCCCAGTAGAGCCCAGTAGAGCCCGACAGTGCCCGACAGAGCCCGACAGAGCCCGACAGGGCCCGACAGGGCCCGACAGAGCCCAGTTTAGTCCAGTAGAGCCCGACAGAGCCCGACAGAGCCCGACAGAGCCCAGTAGAGCCCGACAGAGCCCGACAGAGCCCGACAGGGCCCGACAGGGCCCGACAGAGCCCAGTTTAGCCCAGTAGAGCCCGACAGAGCCCGAGAGAGACCGACAGAGCCCGACAGAGCTCGACAGAGCCCGACAGGGCCCAGTAAAGCCCGACAGAGCCCGACAGAGCCCGACAGGGCCCGACAGAGCCCGACAGAGCCCAGTAGAGCCCGACAGAGCCCGACAGAGCCCGACAGGGCCCGACAGGGCCCGACAGGTCCCGACAGAGCCCGACAGAGCCCGACAGAGCCCAGTAGAGCCCGACAGAGCCCGACAGATCCCGACAGAGCCCGACAGGGCCCGACAGGGCCCGACAGAGCCCGACAGAGCCCGACAGAGCCCAGTAGAGCCCGACAGAGCCCGACAGAGCCCGACAGGGCCCGACAGAGCCCGACAGAGCCCGACAGAGCCCGACAGAGCCCAGTAGAGCCCGACAGAGCCCGACAGAGCCCGACAGGGCCCGACAGGGCTCGACAGGGCCCGACAGGGAACAGTAGAGCCCAGTAGAGCCCGACAGAGCCCGACAGAGCCCGACAGGGCCCGACAGACCCCAACAGAGCCCGACAGAGCCCGACAGAGCCCGACAGGGCCCGACAGGGCCCGACAGAGCTCGACAGAGCCCAGTAGAGCCCGACAGAGCCCGACAGAGCCCGCAAGGGCCCGACAGAGCCCGACAGAGCCCGACAGAGCCCGACAGGGCCCAGTAGAGCCCAACAGAGCCCGACAGAGCCCGACAGAGCCCGAAAGAGCCCGACAGGGCCCGACAGGGCCCGACAGAGCCCGACAGGGCCCGACAGGGCCCGACAGAGCCCGACAGAGCCCGACAGGGCCCGACAGGGCCCGACAGGGCCCGACAGAGCCCGACAGGGCCCGACAGGGCCAAGTAAAGCCCGACAGAGCCCGACAGAGCCCGACAGAGCCCGACAGGGCCCGACAGGGCCCGACAGAGCCCGACAGAGCCCGACAGGGCCCGACAGGGCCCAGTATATCCTGACAGAGCCCGACAGAGCCTAGTAGAGCCCGACAGAGCCCGACAGAGCCCGACAGAGCCCGACAGGGCCCGACAGAGCCCGAAAGAGCCCGACAGGGCCCAGTAGAGAACGACAGAGCCCGACAGAGCCCGACAGGGCCCGACAGGGCCCGACAGGGCCCGACAGGGAACAGTAGAGCCCAGTAGAGCCCGACAGAGCCCGACAGAGCCCGACAGAGCCCGACAGAGTCCGACAGGGCCCAGTAGAGCCCGACAGAGCCCGACAGAGCCCGACAGGGCCCGACAGGGCCCGACAGAGCCCAGTTTAGCCCAGTAGAGCCCGACAGAGCCCGAGAGAGACCGACAGAGCCCGACAGAGCTCGACAGAGCCCGACAGGGCCCAGTAAAGCCCGACAGAGCCCGACAGGGCCCGACAGAGCCCGACAGAGCCCAGTAGAGCCCGACAGAGCCCGACAGAGCCCGACAGGGCCCGACAGGGCCCGACAGGTCCCGACAGAGCCCGACAGAGCCCGACAGGGCCCAGTAGAGCCCGACAGAGCCCGACAGAGCCCGACAGAGACCGACAGGGCCCGACAGGGCCCGACAGAGCCCGACAGAGCCCGACAGGGCCCGACAGGGCCCAATAGAGCCCGACAGAGCCCGACAGGGCCCGACAGAGCCCAGTAGAGCCCGACAGAGCCCGACAGAGCCCGACAGAGCCCGACAGGGCCCGACAGGGCCCGACAGGGCCCGACAGAGCCCAGTAGAGCCCGACAGAGCCCGACAGGGCCCGACAGAGCCCGACAGGGCCCGACAGAGACCGACAGAGCCCGACAGGGCCCGACAGGGCCCGACAGGGCCCGACAGAGCCCGACAGAGCCCGACAGAGCCCAGTAGAGCCCGACAGAGCCCGACAGAGCCCGACAGGGCCCGACAGAGCCCGACAGAGCCCAGTAGAGCCCGACAGAGCCCGACAGAGCCCGACAGGGCCCGACAGGGCCCGACAGGGCCCGACAGGGAACAGTAGAGCCCAGTAGAGCCCGACATAGCCCGACAGAGCCCGACAGAGCCCGACAGGGCCCGACAGAGCCCGATAGAGCCCGACAGGGCCCGACAGGGCCCGACAGGGCCCGACAGAGCCCGACAGAGCCCGACAGAGCCCGACAGGGCCCGACAGAGCCCAGTAGAGCCCAGTAGAGCCCGACAGTGCCCGACAGAGCCCGACAGAGCCCGACAGGGCCCGACAGGGCCCGACAGAGCCCAGTTTAGCCCAGTAGAGCCCGACAGAGCCCGACAGAGCCCGACAGAGCCCAGTAGAGCCCGACAGAGCCCGACAGAGCCCGACAGGGCCCGACAGGGCCCGACAGAGCCCAGTTTAGCCCAGTAGAGCCCGACAGAGCCCGAGAGAGACCGACAGAGCCCGACAGAGCTCGACAGAGCCCGACAGGGCCCAGTAAAGCCCGACAGAGCCCGACAGAGCCCGACAGGGCCCGACAGAGCCCGACAGAGCCCAGTAGAGCCCGACAGAGCCCGACAGAGCCCGACAGGGCCCGACAGGGCCCGACAGGTCCCGACAGAGCCCGACAGAGCCCGACAGAGCCCAGTAGAGCCCGACAGAGCCCGACAGATCCCGACAGAGCCCGACAGGGCCCGACAGGGCCCGACAGAGCCCGACAGAGCCCGACAGAGCCCAGTAGAGACCGACAGAGCCCGACAGAGCCCGACAGGGCCCGACAGAGCCCGACAGAGCCCGACAGAGCCCGACAGAGCCCAGTAGAGCCCGACAGAGCCCGACAGAGCCCGACAGGGCCCGACAGGGCTCGACAGGGCCCGACAGGGAACAGTAGAGCCCAGTAGAGCCCGACAGAGCCCGACAGAGCCCGACAGGGCCCGACAGGGCCCGACAGAGCCCGACAGAGCCCAGTAGAGTCCGACAGAGCCCGACAGAGCCCGCAAGGGCCCGACAGAGCCCGACAGAGCCCGACAGAGCCCGACAGGGCCCAGTAGAGCCCAACAGAGCCCGACAGAGCCCGACAGAGCCCGAAAGAGCCCGACAGGGCCCGACAGGGCTTGACAGAGCCCGACAGGGCCCGACAGGGCCCGACAGAGCCCGACAGAGCCCGACAGGGCCCGACAGGGCCCGACAGGGCCCAGTAAAGCCCGACAGAGCCCGACAGAGCCCGACAGAGCCCGACAGGGCCCGACAGGGCCCGACAGAGCCCGACAGAGCCCGACAGGGCCCGACAGGGCCCAGTAGAGCCTGACAGAGCCCGACAGAGCCTAGTAGAGCCCGACAGAGCCCGACAGATCCCGACAGAGCCCGACAGGGCCCGACAGAGCCCGAAAGAGCCCGACAGGGCCCAGTAGAGAACGACAGAGCCCGACAGAGCCCGACAGGGCCCGACAGGGAACAGTAGAGCCCAGTAGAGCCCTACAGAGCCCGACAGAGCCAGACAGAGCCCGACAGAGCCCGACAGGGCCCAGTAGAGCCCGACAGAGCCCGACAGAGCCCGACAGGGCCCGACAGGGCCCGACAGAGCCCAGTTTAGCCCAGTAGAGCCCGACAGAGCCCAAGAGAGACCGACAGAGCCCGACAGAGCTCGACAGAGCCCGACAGGGCCCAGTAAAGCCCGACAGAGCCTGACAGAGCCCGACAGGGCCCGACAGAGCCTGACAGAGCCCAGTAGAGCCCGACAGAGCCCGACAGAGCCCGACAGGGCCCGACAGGGCCCGACAGGTCCCGACAGAGCCCGACAGAGCCCGACAGAGCCCAGTAGAGCCCGACAGAGCCCGACAGATCCCGACAGAGCCCGACAGGGCCCGACAGGGCCCGACAGAGCCCGACAGAGCCCGACAGAGCCCAGTAGAGCCCGACAGAGCCCGACAGAGCCCGACAGGGCCCGACAGAGCCCGACAGAGCCCGACAGAGCCCAGTAGAGCCCGACAGAGCCCGACAGAGCCCGACAGGGCCCGACAGGGCTCGACAGGTCCCGACAGGGAACAGTAGAGCCCAGTAGAGCCCGACAGAGCCCGACAGAGCCCGACAGGGCCCGACAGACCCCGACAGAGCCCGACAGAGCCCGAAAGGGCCCGACAGGGCCCGACAGGGCCCGACAGGGCCCGACAGAGCCCGACAGAGCCCAGTAGAGCCCGACAGAGCCCGACAGAGCCCGACAGGGCCCGACAGAGCCCGACAGAGCCCGACAGAGCCCGACAGGGCCCAGTAGAGCCCAACAGAGCCCGACAGAGCCCGACAGGGCCCAGTAGAGCCCAACAGAGCCCGACAGGGCCCGACAGGGCCCGACAGAGCCCGACAGGGCCCGACAGGGCCCGACAGAGCCCGACAGAGCCCGACAGGGCCCGACAGGGCCCGACAGGGCCCGACAGAGCCCGACAGAGCCCGACAGGGCCCAGTAAAGCCCGACAGAGGCCGACAGAGGCCGACAGAGCCCGACAGGGCCCGACAGGGCCCGACAGAGCCCGACAGAGCCCGACAGGGCCAGACAGGGCCCAGTAGAGCCTGACAGAGCCCGACAGAGCCTAGTAGAGCCCAACAGAGCCCGACAGAGCCCGACAGAGCCCGACATGGCCCGACAGAGCCCGACAGGGCCCGACAGGGAACAGTAGAGCCCAGTAGAGCCCTACAGAGCCCGACAGAGCCCGACAGAGCCCGACAGAGCCCGACAGGGCCCAGTAGAGCCCGACAGAGCCCGACAGAGCCCGACAGGGCCCGACAGAGCCCGACAGAGCCCAGTAGAGCCCGACAGAGCCCGACAGAGCCCGACAGAGCCCGACAGGGCCCGACAGGGCCCAGTAGAGCCCGACAGAGCCCGACAGAGCCCGACAGGGCCCGACAGAGCCCGACAGGGCCCGACAGGGCCCAGTAGAGCCCGACAGAGCCCGACAGAGCCCGACAGGGCCCGACAGGGCCCGACAGGGCCCGACAGAGCCCGACAAAGCCCGACAGGGCCCGACAGGGCCCGACAGAGCCCGACAGAGCCCAGTAGAGCCCGACAGAGCCCGACAGAGCCCGACAGAGCCCAACAGAGCCCGACAGAGCCCGACAGAGCCCGACAGAGCCCGACAGATCCCGACAGGGCCCGACAGGGCCCGACAGAGCCCGACAGGGCCCGACAGGGCCCGACAGGGCCCGACAGAGCCCGACAGAGTCCGACAGGGCCCGACAGGGCCCAGTAAAGCCCGACAGAGCCCGACAGAGCCCGACAGGGCCCGACAGGGCCCGACAGAGCCCGACAGAGCCCGACAGAGCCCGACAGGGCCCGACAGGGCCCAGTAGAGCCCGACAGAGCCCGACAGAGCCCAGTCGAGCCCGACAGAGCCCGACAGAGCCCGACAGAGCCCGACAGGGCCCGACAGAACCCGACAGAGACCGACAGGGCCCGACAGAGCCCGACAGAGCCCGACAGGGCCCGACAGGGCCCGACAGGGCCCGACAGAGAACAGTAGAGCCCAGTAGAGCCCGACAGAGCCCGACAGAGCCCGACAGAGCCCGACAGGGCCCGACAGGGCCCAGTAGAGCCCGACAGAGCCCGACAGAGCCCGACAGGGCCCAGTAGAGCCCGACAGAGCCCGACAGGGCCCGACAGAGCCCGACAGAGCCCGACAGGGCCTGACAGGGCCCGACAGAGCCCGACAGGGCCCAGTAGAGCCCGACATAGCCTGACAGAGCCCGACAGAGCCCGACAGGGCCCGACAGGGCCCGACAGGGCCCGACAGAGCCCGACAGGGCCCGACAGGGCCCGACAGAGCCCGACAGAGCCCAGTAGAGCCTGACAGAGCCCGACAGAGCCCAACAGAGCCCGACAGAGCCCTACAGAGCCCGACAGAGCCCGACAGAGCCCAGTAGAGCCCAGTAGAGCCCGACAGAGCCCGACAGAGCCCGATAGAGCCCGACAGGGCCCGACAGAGCCCGACAGAGCCCGACAGATCCCAGTAGAGCCCGACAGAGCCCGACAGAGCCCGACAGAGCCCGACAGGGCCCGACAGGGCCTGACAGGGCCCAGTAGAGCCCGACAGAGCCCGACAGAGCCCAGTAGAGCCCAGTAGAGCCCGACAGAGCCCGACAGAGCCCGACAGGGCCCGACAGGGCCCGACAGGGCCCAGTAGAGCCCGACAGAGCCCGACAGGGCCCGACAGGGCCCGACAGGGCCCAGTAGAGCCCGACAGAGCCCGACAGAGCCCGACAGAACCCGACAGGGCCCGACAGGGCCCAGTAGAGCCCGACAGAGCCCGACAGAGCCCAGTAGAGCCCAGTAGAGCCCGACAGAGCCCGACAGAGCCCGACAGAGCCCGACAGAGCCCAGTAGAGCCCGACAGAGCCCGACAGAGCCCGACAGGGCCCGACAGGGCCCGACAGAGCCCAGTAGAGCCCGACAAAGCCCGACAGAGCCCGACAGAGCCCGACAGGGCCCGACAGGGCCCGACAGAGCCCGACAGGGCCCGACAGGGCCCAGTAGAGCCCGACAGAGCCCGACAGAGCCCGACAGAGGCCGACAGGGCCTGACAGGGCCCGACAGAGCCCGACAGAGCCCGACAGAGCCCGACAGAGCCCAGTAGAGCCCGACAGAGCCCGACAGAGCCCGACAGGGCCCGACAGAGCCCGACAGAGCCCGACAGAGCCCGACAGGGCCCGACAGGGCCCAGTAGAGCCCAGTAGAGCCCGACAGAGCCTGACAGAGCCCGACAGGGCCCGAAAGGGCCCGACAGAGCCCGACAGAGCCCAGTAGACCCCGACAGAGCCCGACAGAGC
This sequence comes from Caloenas nicobarica, assembly GCF_036013445.1. Classification (NCBI taxonomy): domain Eukaryota; kingdom Metazoa; phylum Chordata; class Aves; order Columbiformes; family Columbidae; genus Caloenas; species Caloenas nicobarica. Next base: position 39,290 of record NW_027017272.1, on the reverse strand, counting down.
CCGACAGAGGCCGACAGGGCCTGACAGGGCCCGACAGAGCCCGACAGGGCCCGACAGAGCCCGACAGGGCCCGACAGGGCCCGACAGAGCCCGACAGAGCCCGACAGGGCCCGACAGGGCCCGACAGAGCCCGACAGAGCCCAGTAGACCCCGACAGAGCCCGACAGAGCCCGACAGGGCCCGACAGAGCCCGACAGAGCCCGACAGAGCCCGACAGGGCCCAGTAGAGCCTGACAGAGCCCGACAGAGCCTAGTAGAGCCCGACAGAGCCCGACAGAGCCCGACAGAGCCCGACAGGGCCCGACAGAGCCCGAAACAGCCCGACAGGGCCCAGTAGAGAACGACAGAGCCCGACAGAGCCCGACAGGGCCCGACAGGGAACAGTAGAGCCCAGTAGAGCCCTACAGAGCCCGACAGAGCCCGACAGAGCCCGACAGAGCCCGACAGGGCCCAGTAGAGCCCGACAGAGCCCGACAGAGCCCGACAGGGCCCGACAGGGTCCGACAGAGCCCAGTTTAGCCCAGTAGAGCCCGACAGAGCCCGAGAGAGACCGACAGAGCCCGACAGAGCTCGACAGAGCCCGACAGGGCCCAGTAAAGCCCGACAGAGCCCGACAGAGCCCGACAGGGCCCGACAGAGCCCGACAGAGCCCAGTAGAGCCCGACAGAGCCCGACAGATCCCGACAGAGCCCGACAGGGCCCGACAGGGCCCGACAGAGCCCGACAGAGCCCGACAGAGCCCAGTAGAGCCCGACAGAGCCCGACAGAGCCCGACAGGGCTCGACAGGGCTCGACAGGGCCCGACAGGGAACAGTAGAGCCCAGTAGAGCCCGACAGAGCCCGACAGAGCCCGACAGGGCCCGACAGACCCCGACAGAGCCCGACAGAGCCCGAAAGGGCCCGACAGGGCCCGACAGGGCCCGATAGGGCCCGACAGAGCCCGACAGAGCCCGACAGGGCCCGACAGGGCCCGACAGAGCCCAGTAGAGCCCGACAGAGCCCGACAGGTCCCGACAGGGCCCGACAGAGCCCGACAGAGCCCGACAGAGCCCGACAGGGCCCAGTAGAGCCCAACAGAGCCCGACAGAGCCCGACAGAGCCCGAAAGAGCCCGACAGGGCCAGACAGGGCCCGACAGAGCCCGACAGGGCCCGACAGGGCCCGACAGAGCCCGACAGAGCCCGACAGGGCCCGACAGGGCCCGACAGGGCCCGACAGAGCCCGACAGAGCCCGACAGGGCCCAGTAAAGCCCGACAGAGCCCGACAGAGCCCGACAGAGCCCGACAGGGCCCGACAGGGCCCGACAGGGCCCGACAGAGCCCGACAGGGCCCAGTAGAGCCTGACAGAGCCCGACAGAGCCTAGTAGAGCCCGACAGAGCCCGACAGAGCCCGACAGGGCCCAGTAGAGCCCGACAGAGCCCGACAGAGCCCGACAGGGCCCGACAGAGCCCGACAGAGCCCAGTAGAGCCCGACAGAGCCCGACAGAGCCCGACAGAGCCCGACAGAGCCCGACAGGGCCCGACAGGGCCCAGTAGAGCCCGACAGAGCCCGACAGAGCCCGACAGGGCCCGACAGAGCCCGACAGAGCCCGACAGGGCCCGACAGAGCCCGACAGAGCCCGACAGGGCCCAGTAGAGCCCGACAGAGCCCGACAGAGCCCGACAGAACCCGAAAGAGCCCGACAGAGCCCGACAGGGCCCGACAGAGCCCGACAGGGCCCGATAGGGCCCGACAGGGCCCGACAGAGCCCGACAGAGTCCGACAGGGCCCGACAGGGCCGAGTAAAGCCCGACAGAGCCAGACAGAGCCCGACAGAGCCCGACAGAGCCCGACAGAGCCCGACAGGGTCCGACAGGGCCCAGTAGAGCCTGACAGAGCCCGACAGAGCCCAGTCGAGCCCGACAGAGCCCGACAGAGCCCGACAGAGCCCGACAGGGCCCGACAGAACCCGACAGAGACCGACAGGGCCCGACAGAGCCCGACAGAGCCCGACAGGGCCCGACAGGGCCCGACAGGGCCCGACAGAGAACAGTAGAGCCCAGTAGAGCCCGACAGAGCCCGACAGAGCCCGACAGAGCCCGACAGGGCCCGACAGGGCCCAGTAGAGCCCGACAGAGCCCGAGAGAGCCTGACAGGGCCCAGTAGAGCCCGACAGAGCCCGACAGGGCCCGACAGAGCCCGACAGAGCCCGACAGGGCCCGACAGGGCCCGACAGAGCCCGACAGGGCCCAGTAGAGCCCGACATAGCCTGACAGAGCCCGACAGAGCCCGACAGAGCCCGACAGGGCCCGACAGGTTCCGACAGAGCCCGACAGGGCCCGACAGGGCCCGACAGAGCCCGACAGAGCCCAGTAGAGCCCGACAGAGCCCGACAGAGCCCGACAGAGCCCAGTAGAGCCCAGTAGAGCCCGACAGAGCCCGACAGAGCCCGATAGAGCCCGACAGGGCCCGACAGAGCCCGACAGAGCCCGACAGGGCCCGACAGGGCCTGACAGGGCCCAGTAGAGCCCGACAGAACCCGACAGAGCCCAGTAGAGCCCAGTAGAGCCCGACAGAGCCCGACAGAGCCCGACAGAGCCTGACAGGACCCGACAGGGCCCGACAGGGCCCAGCAGAGCCCGACAGAGCCCGACAGGTCCCGACAGGGCCCGACAGGGCCCAGTAGAGCCCGACAGAGCCCGACAGGGCCCGACAGAGCCCGACAGGGCCCGACAGGGCCCAGTAGAGCCCGACAGAGCCCGACAGAGCCCAGTAGAGCCCAGTAGAGCCCGACAGAGCCCGACAGAGCCCGACAGAGCCCAGTAGAGCCCGACAGAGCCCGACAGAGCCTGACAGGGCCCGACAGGGCCCGACAGAGCCCAGTAGAGCCCGACAGAGCCCGACAGAGCCCGACAGGGCCCGACAGGGCCCGACAGAGCCCGACAGGGCCCGACAGGGCCCAGTAGAGCCCGACAGAGCCCGACAGAGCCCGACAGAGGCCGACAGGGCCTGACAGGGCCCGAGAGAGCCCGACAGAGCACGACAGAGCCCGACAGAGCCCAGTAGAGCCCGACAGAGCCCGACAGAGCCCGACAGGGCCCGACAGAGCCCGACAGAGCCCAGTAGAGCCCGACAGAGCCCGACAGATCCCGACAGAGCCCGACAGAGCCCGACAGAGCCCAGTAGAGCCCGACAGAGCCCGACAGAGCCCGACAGGGCCCGACAGAGCGCGACAGAGCCCGACAGAGCTCAGTAGAGCCCGACAGAGCCCGACAGAGCCCGACAGGGCCCGACAGGGCTCGACAGGGCCCGACAGGGAACAGTAGAGCCCAGTAGAGCCCGACAGAGCCCGACAGAGCCCGACAGGGCCCGACAGACCCCGACAGAGCCCGACAGAGCCCGAAAGGGCCCGACAGGGCCCGACAGGGCCCGATAGGGCCCGACAGAGCCCGACAGAGCCCGACAGGGCCCGACAGGGCCCGACAGAGCCCAGTAGAGCCCGACAGAGCCCGACAGGTCCCGACAGGGCCCGACAGAGCCCGACAGAGCCCGACAGAGCCCGACAGGGCCCAGTAGAGCCCAACAGAGCCCGACAGAGCCCGACAGAGCCCGAAAGAGCCCGACAGGGCCAGACAGGGCCCGACAGAGCCCGACAGGGCCCGACAGGGCCCGACAGAGCCCGACAGAGCCCGACAGGGCCCGACAGGGCCCGACAGGGCCCGACAGAGCCCGACAGAGCCCGACAGGGCCCAGTAAAGCCCGACAGAGCCCGACAGAGCCCGACAGAGCCCGACAGGGCCCGACAGGGCCCGACAGGGCCCGACAGAGCCCGACAGGGCCCAGTAGAGCCTGACAGAGCCCGACAGAGCCTAGTAGAGCCCGACAGAGCCCGACAGAGCCCGACAGGGCCCAGTAGAGCCCGACAGAGCCCGACAGAGCCCGACAGGGCCCGACAGAGCCCGACAGAGCCCAGTAGAGCCCGACAGAGCCCGACAGAGCCCGACAGAGCCCGACAGAGCCCGACAGGGCCCGACAGGGCCCAGTAGAGCCCGACAGAGCCCGACAGAGCCCGACAGGGCCCGACAGAGCCCGACAGAGCCCGACAGGGCCCGACAGAGCCCGACAGAGCCCGACAGGGCCCAGTAGAGCCCGACAGAGCCCGACAGAGCCCGACAGAACCCGAAAGAGCCCGACAGAGCCCGACAGGGCCCGACAGAGCCCGACAGGGCCCGATAGGGCCCGACAGGGCCCGACAGAGCCCGACAGAGTCCGACAGGGCCCGACAGGGCCGAGTAAAGCCCGACAGAGCCAGACAGAGCCCGACAGAGCCCGACAGAGCCCGACAGAGCCCGACAGGGTCCGACAGGGCCCAGTAGAGCCTGACAGAGCCCGACAGAGCCCAGTCGAGCCCGACAGAGCCCGACAGAGCCCGACAGAGCCCGACAGGGCCCGACAGAACCCGACAGAGACCGACAGGGCCCGACAGAGCCCGACAGAGCCCGACAGGGCCCGACAGGGCCCGACAGGGCCCGACAGAGAACAGTAGAGCCCAGTAGAGCCCGACAGAGCCCGACAGAGCCCGACAGAGCCCGACAGGGCCCGACAGGGCCCAGTAGAGCCCGACAGAGCCCGAGAGAGCCTGACAGGGCCCAGTAGAGCCCGACAGAGCCCGACAGGGCCCGACAGAGCCCGACAGAGCCCGACAGGGCCCGACAGGGCCCGACAGAGCCCGACAGGGCCCAGTAGAGCCCGACATAGCCTGACAGAGCCCGACAGAGCCCGACAGAGCCCGACAGGGCCCGACAGGTTCCGACAGAGCCCGACAGGGCCCGACAGGGCCCGACAGAGCCCGACAGAGCCCAGTAGAGCCCGACAGAGCCCGACAGAGCCCGACAGAGCCCAGTAGAGCCCAGTAGAGCCCGACAGAGCCCGACAGAGCCCGATAGAGCCCGACAGGGCCCGACAGAGCCCGACAGAGCCCGACAGGGCCCGACAGGGCCTGACAGGGCCCAGTAGAGCCCGACAGAACCCGACAGAGCCCAGTAGAGCCCAGTAGAGCCCGACAGAGCCCGACAGAGCCCGACAGAGCCTGACAGGACCCGACAGGGCCCGACAGGGCCCAGCAGAGCCCGACAGAGCCCGACAGGTCCCGACAGGGCCCGACAGGGCCCAGTAGAGCCCGACAGAGCCCGACAGGGCCCGACAGAGCCCGACAGGGCCCGACAGGGCCCAGTAGAGCCCGACAGAGCCCGACAGAGCCCAGTAGAGCCCAGTAGAGCCCGACAGAGCCCGACAGAGCCCGACAGAGCCCAGTAGAGCCCGACAGAGCCCGACAGAGCCTGACAGGGCCCGACAGGGCCCGACAGAGCCCAGTAGAGCCCGACAGAGCCCGACAGAGCCCGACAGGGCCCGACAGGGCCCGACAGAGCCCGACAGGGCCCGACAGGGCCCAGTAGAGCCCGACAGAGCCCGACAGAGCCCGACAGAGGCCGACAGGGCCTGACAGGGCCCGAGAGAGCCCGACAGAGCACGACAGAGCCCGACAGAGCCCAGTAGAGCCCGACAGAGCCCGACAGAGCCCGACAGGGAACAGTAGAGCCCAGTAGAGCCCGACAGATCCAGACAGAGCCCGACAGAGCCCGACAGAGCACAGTAGAGCCCAGTAGAGCCCGACAGAGCCCGACAGAGCCCGACAGGGCCCGAGAGAGCCCGACAGAGCCCGACAGAGCCCAGTAGAGCCCAGTAGAGCCCGACAGAGCCCGACAGAGCCCGACAGGGCCCGACAGAGCCCGACAGAGCCCGACAGAGCCCGACAGGGCCCGACAGGGAACAGTAGAGCCCAGTAGAGCCCGACAGAGCCCGACAGGGCCCGACAGGGCCCGACAGAGCCCGACACAGCCCGACAGGGCCCGACAGGGCCCGACAGAGCCCGACAGAGCCCGACAGAGCCCAGTAGACCCCGACAGAGCCCGACAGAGCCCGACAGGGCCCGACAGAGCCCAACAGAGCCCAGTAGAGCCCAGTAGAGCCCGACAGAGCCCGACAGAGCCCGACAGAGCCCGACAGGGCCCGACAGGGCCCGACAGAGCCCAGTTTAGCCCAGTAGAGCCCGACAGAGCCCGACAGAGCCCGACAGAGCCCAGTAGAGCCCGACAGAGCCCGACAGAGCCCGACAGGGCCCGACAGGGCCCGACAGAGCCCAGTTTAGCCCAGTAGAGCCCGACAGAGCCTGAGAGAGCCCGAGAGAGCCCGACAGAGCCCGACAGAGCCCGACAGGGCCCAGTAAAGCCCGACAGAGCCCGACAGAGCCCGACAGGGCCCGACAGAGCCCGACAGAGCCCAGTAGAGCCCGACAGAGCCCGACAGAGCCCGACAGGGCCCGACAGTGCCCGACAGGTCCCGACAGAGCCCGACAGAGCCCGACAGAGCCCGACAGAGCCCAGTAGAGCCCGACAGAGCCCGACAGAGCCCGACAGTGCCCGACAGGGCCCGACAGAGCCTGACAGAGCCCGACAGAGCCCGACAGAGCCCAGTAGAGCCCGACAGAGCCCGACAGAGCCCGACAGGGCCCGACAGGGCCCGACAGGTCCCGACAGAGCCCGACAGAGCCCGACAGAGCCCAGTAGAGCCCGACAGAGCCCGACAGAGCCCGACAGGGCCCGACAGGGCCCGACAGAGCCCGACAGAGCCCAGTAGAGCCCGACAGAGCCCGACAGAGCCCGACAGAGCCCGACAGTGCCCGACAGAGCCCGACAGAGCCCGACAGAGCCCGACAGGGCCCAGTAGAGCCCGACAGATCCCGACAGAGCCCGACAGAGCCCGAAAGAGCCCGACAGGGCCCGACAGGGCCCGACAGAGCCCGACAGGGCCCGACAGTGCCCGACAGAGCCCGACAGAGCCCGACAGGGCCCGACAGGGCCCGACAGAGCCCGACAGAGCCCGACAGGGCCCGACAGGGCCCAGTAAAGCCCGACAGATCCCGACAGAGCCCGACAGGGCCCGACAGGGCCCGACAGGGCCCGACAGAGCCCGACAGAGCCCGACAGGGCCCGACAGGGCCCGACAGGGCCCAGTAGAGCCCGACAGAGCCCGACAGAGCCTAGTAGAGCCCGACAGAGCCCGACAGAGCCCGACAGAGCCCGACAGGGCCCGACACAGCCCGAAAGAGCCCGACAGGGCCCAGTAGAGAACGACAGAGCCCGACAGAGCCCGACAGGGCCCGACAGGGAACAGTAGAGCCCAGTAGAGCCCTACAGAGCCCGACAGAGCCCGACAGAGCCCGACAGAGCCCGACAGGGCCCAGTAGAGCCCGACAGAGCCCGACAGAGCCCGACAGGGCCCGACAGAGCCCGACAGAGCCCAGTAGAGCCCGACAGAGCCCGACAGAGCCCGACAGAGCCCGACAGGGCCCGACAGGGCCCAGTAGAGCCCGACAGAGACCGACAGAGCCCGACAGGGCCCGACAGGGCGCGACAGAGCCCGACAGGGCCCGACAGGGCCCAGTAGAGCCCGATAGAGCCCGACAGAGCCCGACAGGGCCCGACAGGGCCCGACAGGGCCCGACAGAGCCCGACAAAGCCCGACAGGGCCCGACAGGGCCCGACAGAGCCCGACAGAGCCCAGTAGAGCCCGACAGAGCCCGACAGAGCCCGACAGAGCCCGACAGGGCCCGACAGAGCCCGACAGAGACCGACAGAGCCCGACAGGGCCCAGTAGAGCCCGACAGAGCCCGACAGAGACCGACAGAGCCCGAAAGAGCCCGACAGGGCCCGACAGGGCCCGACAGGGCCCAATAGAGCCCGACAGAGCCCGACAGAGCCCGACAGAGCCCAGTAGAGCCCGACAGAGCCCGACAGAGCCCGACAGAGCCCAACAGGGCCCGACAGGGCCCGACAGGGCCCGACAGAGCCCGACAGAGCCCAGTAGAGCCCGACAGAGCCCGACAGAACCCGACAGAACCCGACAGGGCCCGACAGAGCCCGACAGAGCCAGACAGAGCCCGACAGGGCCCAGTAGAGCCCGACAGAGCCCGACAGAGCCCGACAGAGCCCGAAAGACCCCGACAGGGCCCGACAGGGCCCGAGAGAGCCCGACAGGGCCCGACAGGGCCCGACAGAGCCCGACAGAGCCCGACAGGGCCCGACAGGGCCCGACAGAGCCCGACAGAGCCCGACAGAGTCCGACAGGGCCCGACAGGGCCCAGTAAAGCCCGACAGAGCCCGACAGAGCCCGACAGAGCCCGACAGGGCCCGACAGAGCCCGACAGAGCCCGACAGGGCCCGACAGGGCCCAGTAGAGCCCGACAGAGCCCGACAGAGCCCAGTCGAGCCCGACAGAGCCCGACAGAGCCCGACAGAGCCCGACAGGGCCCGACAGAGCCCTACAGGGCCCAGTAGAGAACGACAGAGCCCGACAGAGCCCGACAGGGCCCGACAGGGCCCGACAGAGCCCAGTAGAGCCCGACAGAGCCCGACAGAGCCCGACAGAGCCCGACAGGGCCCGACAGGGCCCAGTAGAGCCCGACAGAGCCCGACAGAGCCCAGTCGAGCCCGACAGAGCCCGACAGGGCCCGACAGAGCCCGACAGGGCCCGACAGAGCCCGACAGAGCCCGACAGAGCCCGACAGAGCCCGACAGGGCCCGACAGGGCCCGACAGAGAACAGTGGAGCCCAGTAGAGCCCGACAGAGCCCGACAGAGCCCGACAGAGCCCGACAGGGCCCAGTAGAGCCCGACAGAGCCCGACAGAGCCCGACAGGGCCCAGTAGAGCCCGACAGAGCCCGACAGGGCCCGACAGAGCCCGACAGAGCCCGACAGGGCCCGACAGGGCCCGACAGGGCCCGACAGGGCCCAGTAGAGCCCGACATAGCCTGACAGAGCCCGACAGAGCCCGACAGGGCCCGACAGGGCCCGACAGGGCCCAACAGGGCCCGAGAGAGCCCAGTAGAGCCTGACAGAGCCCGACAGAGCCCGACAGAGCCCCACAGAGCCCTACAGAGCCCGACAGAGCCCGACAGAGTCCAGTAGAGCCCAGTAGAGCCCGACAGAGCCCGACAGAGCCCGATAGAGCCCGACAGGGCCCGACAGAGCCCGACAGAGCCCGACAGAGCCCAGTAGAGCCCGACAGAGCCCGACAGAGCCCGACAGAGCCCGACAGGGCCCGACAGGGCCCGACAGGGCCCAGTAGAGCCCGACAGAGCCCGACAGGGCCCGACAGGGCCCGACAGGGCCCAGTAGAGCCCGACAGAGCCCGACAGAGCCCGACAGAGCCCGACAGGGCCCGACAGGGCCCAGTAGAGCCCGACAGAGCCCGACAGAGCCCAGTAGAGCCCAGTAGAGCCCGACAGAGCCCGACAGAGCCCGACAGAGCCCGACAGAGCCCAGTAGAGCCCGACAGAGCCCGACAGAGCCCGACAGGGCCCGACAGGGCCCGACAGAGCCCAGTAGAGCCCGACAGAGCCCGAAAGAGCCCGACAGGGCCCGACAGGGCCCGACAGAGCCCGACAGGGCCCGACAGGGCCCAGTAGAGCCTGACAGAGCCCGACAGAGCCCGACAGAGGCCGACAGGGCCTGACAGGGCCCGACAGAGCCCGACAGAGCCCGACAGAGCCCGACAGAGCCCAGTAGAGCCCGACAGAGCCCGACAGGGCCTGACAGGGCCCGACAGAGCCCAGTAGAGCCCGACAGAGCCCGACAGAGCCCGACAGAGCCCGACAGAGCCCGACAGGGCCCGACAGGGCCCGACAGAGCCCGACAGAGCCCGACAGGGCCCGACAGAGCCCGACAGAGCCCGACAGAGCTCAGTAGACCCCGACAGAGCCCGACAGAGCCCGACAGGGCCCGACAGAGCCCAACAGAGCCCAGTAGAGCCCAGTAGAGCCCGACAGAGCCCGACAGAGCCCGACAGAGCCCGACAGGGCCCGACAGGGCCCGACAGAGCCCAGTTTAGCCCAGTAGAGCCCGACAGAGCCCGACAGAGCCCGACAGAGCCCAGTAGAGCCCGACAGAGCCCGACAGGGCCCGACAGAGCCCGACAGAGCCCGACAGGGCCCGACAGGGCCCGACAGAGCCCGACAGGGCCCAGTAGAGCCCGACAGCCTGACAGAGCCCGACAGAGCCCGACAGGGCCCGACAGGGCCCGACAGGGCCCGACAGAGCCCGACAGGGCCCGACAGGGCCCGACAGGGCCCGACAGAGCCCAGTAGAGCCCGACAGAGCCCGACAGAGCCCGACAGAGCCCGACAGAGCCCGACAGAGCCCAGTAGAGCCCAGTAGAGCCCGACAGAGCCCGACAGAGCCCGATAGAGCCCGACAGGGCCCGACAGAGCCCGACAGAGCCCGACAGAGCCCAGTAGAGCCCGACAGAGCCCGACAGAGCCCGACAGAGCCCGACAGGGCCCGACAGGGCCTAACAGGGCCCAGTAGAGCCCGACAGAGCCCGACAGAGCCCAGTAGAGCCCAGTAGAGCCCGACAGAGCCCGACAGAGCCCGACAGAGCCCGACAGGGCCCAGTAGAGCCCGACAGAGCCCGACAGGGCCCGACAGGGCCCGACAGGGCCCAGTAGAGCCCGACAGAGCCCGACAGAGCCCGACAGAGCCCGACAGGGCCCGACAGGGCCCAGTAGAGCCCGACAGAGCCCGACAGAGCCCACTAGAGCCCAGTAGAGCCCGACAGAGCCCGACAGAGCCCGACAGAGCCCAGTAGAGCCCGACAGAGCCCGACAGAGCCCGACAGGGCCCGACAGGGCCCGACAGAGCCCAGTAGAGCCCGACAGAGCCCGACAGAGCCCGACAGAGCCCGACAGGGCCCGACAGAGCCCGACAGAGCCCGACAGGGCCCAGTAGAGCCCGACAGAGCCCGACAGAGCCCGACAGAGGCCGACAGGGCCCGACAGGGCCCGACAGAGCCCGACAGAGCCCGACAGAGCCCGACAGAGCCCAGTAGAGCCCGACAGAGCCCGACAGAGCCCGACAGGGCCGGACAGAGCCCGACAGAGCCCGACAGAGCCCGACAGGGCCCGACAGGGCCCAGTAGAGCCCAGTAGAGCCCGACAGAGCCCGACAGAGCCCGACAGGGCCCGACAGGGCCCGACAGAGCCCGACAGAGCCCGACAGAGCCCGACAGGGAACAGTAGAGCCCAGTAGAGCCCGACAGATCCCGACAGAGCCCGACAGAGCCCGACAGAGCCCGACAGAGCCCGACAGAGCCCAGTAGAGCCCAGTAGAGCCCGACAGAGCCCGACAGAGCCCGACAGGGCCCGACAGAGCCCGACAGAGCCCGACAGAGCCCGACAGGGCCCGACAGGGAACAGTAGAGCCCAGTAGAGCCCGACAGAGCCCGACAGGGCCCGACAGGGCCCGACAGGGCCCGACAGAGCCCGACAGGGCCCGACAGGGCCCGACAGAGCCCGACAGAGCCCGACAGAGCCCAGTAGACCCCGACAGAGCCCGACAGAGCCCGACAGGGCCCGACAGAGCCCAACAGAGCCCAGTAGAGCCCAGTAGAGCCCGACAGAGCCCGACAGAGCCCGACAGAGCCCGACAGGAACCGACAGGGCCCGACAGAGCCCAGTTTAGCCCAGTAGAGCCCGACAGAGCCCGACAGAGCCCGACAGAGCCCAGTAGAGCCCGACAGAGCCCGACAGAGCCCGACAGGGCCCGACAGGGCCCGACAGAGCCCAGTTTAGCCCAGTAGAGCCCGACAGAGCCTGAGAGAGCCCGACAGAGCCCGACAGAGCCCGACAGAGCCCGACAGGGCCCAGTAAAGCCCGACAGAGCCCGACAGAGCCCGACAGGGCCCGACAGAGCCCGACAGAGCCCAGTAGAGCCCGACAGAGCCCGACAGAGCCCGACAGGGCCCGACAGGTCCCGACAGAGCCCGACAGAGCCCGACAGAGCCCGACAGAGCCCAGTAGAGCCCGACAGAGCCCGACAGAGCCCGACAGGGCCCGACAGGGCCCGACAGGGCCCGACAGAGCCCGACAGAGCCCGACAGAGCCCAGTAGAGCCCGACAGAGCCCGACAGAGCCCGACAGAGCCCGACAGGGCCCGACAGGGCCCGACAGGTCCCGACAGAGCCCGACAGAGCCCGACAGAGCCCAGTAGAGCCCGACAGAGCCCGACAGAGCCCGACAGGGCCCGACAGGGCCCGACAGAGCCCGACAGAGCCCGACAGGGCCCGACAGAGCCCGACAGAGCCCAGTAGAGCCCGACAGAGCCCGACAGAGCCCGACAGAGCCCGACAGGGCCCGACAGAGCCCGACAGAGCCCGACAGAGCCCGACAGGGCCCAGTAGAGCCCGACAGAGCCCGACAGAGCCCGACAGAGCCCGAAAGAGCCCGACAGGGCCCGACAGGGCCCGACAGAGCCCGACAGGGCCCGACAGGGCCCGACAGAGCCCGACAGAGCCCGACAGGGCCCGACAGGGCCCGACAGAGTCCGAAAGAGCCCAACAGGGCCCGACAGGGCCCGACAGGGCCCGACAGAGCCCGACAGAGCCCGACAGGGCCCGACAGGGCCCAGTAAAGCCCGACAGAGCCCGACAGAGCCCGACAGAGCCCGACAGGGCCCGACAGGGCCCGACAGAGACCGACAGAGCCCAACAGGGCCCGACAGGGCCCGACAGGGCCCAGTAGAGCCCGACAGAGCCCGACAGAGCCTAGTAGAGCCCGACAGAGCCCGACAGAGCCCGACAGAGCCCGACAGGGCCCGACAGAGCCCGAAAGAGCCCGACAGGGCCCAGTAGAGCCCGACAGAGCCCGAGAGAGACCGACAGAGCCCGAAAGAGCCCGACAGGGCCCGACAGGGCCCGACAGAGCCCGACAGGGCCCGACAGGGCCCGACAGAGCCCGACAGGGCCCGACAGGGCCCGACAGAGCCCGACAGAGCCCGACAGAGCCCGACAGAGCCCAACAGGGAACAGTAGAGCCCAGTAGAGCCCGACAGATCCCGACAGAGCCCGACAGAGCCCGACAGAGCCCAGTAGAGCCCAGTAGAGCCCGACAGAGCCCGACAGAGCCCGACAGGGCCCGACAGAGCCCGACAGAGCCCGACAGAGCCCAGTAGAGCCCAGTAGAGCCCGACAGAGCCCGACAGAGCCCGACAGGGCCCGACAGAGCCCGACAGAGCCCGACAGAGCCCGACAGGGCCCGACAGGGAACAGTAGAGCCCAGTAGAGCCTGACAGAGCCCGACAGGGCCCGACAGGGCCCGACAGGGCCCGACAGAGCCCGACAGGGCCCGACAGAGCCCGACAGAGCCCGACAGAGCCCGACAGGGCCCGACAGGGCCCGACAGAGCCCGACAGAGCCCGACAGGGCCCGACAGAGCCCGACAGAGCCCGACAGAGCTCAGTAGACCCCGACAGAGCCCGACAGAGCCCGACAGGGCCCGACAGAGCCCAACAGAGCCCAGTAGAGCCCAGTAGAGCCCGACAGAGCCCGACAGAGCCCGACAGAGCCCGACAGGGCCCGACAGGGCCCGACAGAGCCCAGTTTAGCCCAGTAGAGCCCGACAGAGCCCGACAGAGCCCGACAGAGCCCAGTAGAGCCCGACAGAGCCCGACAGAGCCCGACAGGGCCCGACAGGGCCCGACAGAGCCCAGTTTAGCCCAGTAGAGCCCGACAGAGCCCGAGAGAGCCCGACAGAGCCCGACAGAGCCCGACAGAGCCCGACAGGGCCCAGTAAAGCCCGACAGAGCCCGACAGAGCCCGACAGGGCCCGACAGAGCCCGACAGAGCCCAGTAGAGCCCGACAGAGCCCGACAGAGCCCGACAGGGCCCGACAGGGCCCGACAGGTCCCGACAGAGCCCGACAGAGCCCGACAGAGCCCGACAGAGCCCAGTAGAGCCCGACAGAGCCCGACAGAGCCCGACAGAGCCCGACAGGGCCCGACAGGGCCCGACAGAGCCCAGTTTAGCCCAGTAGAGCCCGACAGAGCCCGACAGAGCCCGACAGAGCCCAGTAGAACCCGACAGAGCCCGACAGGGCCCGACAGGGCCCGACAGAGCCCAGTTTAGCCCAGTAGATCCCGACAGAGCCTGTGAGAGCCCGACAGAGCCCAACAGAGCCCGACAGAGCCCGACAGGGCCCAGTAAAGCCCGACAGAGCCCGACAGAGCCCGACAGGGCCCGACAGAGCCCGACAGAGCCCAGTAGCGCCCGACAGAGCCCGACAGAGCCCGACAGGGCCCGACAGGTCCCGACAGAGCCCGACAGAGCCCGACAGAGCCCGACAGAGCCCAGTAGAGCCCGACAGAGCCCGACAGAGCCCGACAGAGCCCGACAGGGCCCGACAGGGCCCGACAGAGCCTGACAGAGCCCGACAGAGCCCGACAGAGCCCAGTAGAGCCCGACAGAGCCCGACAGAGCCCGACAGGGCCCGACAGAGCCCGACAGAGCCCGACAGGGCCCGACAGGTCCCGACAGAGCCCGACAGAGCCCGACAGAGCCCAGTAGAGCCCGACAGAGCCCGACAGGGCCCGACAGGGCCCGACAGAGCCCGACAGAGCCCGACAGGGCCCGACAGGGCCCGACAGAGCCCGACAGAGCCCGACAGGGCCCGACAGGGCCCGACAGAGCTCGACAGAGCCCAGTAGAGCCCGACAGAGCCCGACAGAGCCCGACAGAGCCCGACAGGGCCCGACAGAGCCCGACAGAGCCCGACAGGGCCCAGTAGAGCCCGACAGAGCCCGACAGAGCCCGACAGAGCCCGAAAGAGCCCGACAGGGCCCGACAGGGCCCGACAGAGCCCGACAGGGCCCGACAGGGCCCGACAGAGCCCGACAGAGCCCGACAGGGCCCGACAGGGCCCGACAGAGACCGACAGAGCCCAACAGGGCCCGACAGGGCCCGACAGGGCCCGACAGAGCCCGACAGAGCCCGACAGGGCCCGACAGGGCCCAGTAAAGCCCGACAGAGCCCGACAGAGCCCGACAGAGCCCGACAGGGCCCGACAGGGCCCGACAGAGACCGACAGAGCCCAACAGGGCCCGACAGGGCCCGACAGGGCCCAGTAGAGCCCGACAGAGCCCGACAGAGCCTAGTAGAGCCCGACAGAGCCCGACAGAGCCCGACAGAGCCCGACAGGGCCCGACAGAGCCCGAAATAGCCCGACAGGGCCCAGTAGAGAACGACAGAGCCCGACAGAGCCCGACAGGGCCCGACAGGGCCCGACAGGGCCCGACAGGGAACAGTAGAGCCCAGTAGAGCCCTACAGAGCCCAACAGAGCCCGACAGAGCCCGACAGAGCCCGACAGGGCCCAGTAGAACCCGACAGAGCCCGACAGAGCCCGACAGGGCCCGACAGAGCCCGACAGAGCCCAGTAGAGCCCGATAGAGCCCGACAGAGCCCGACAGAGCCCGACAGAGCCCGACAGGGCCCGACAGGGCCCAGTAGAGCCCGACAGAGCCCGACAGAGCCCGACAGGGCCCGACAGGGCCCGACAGAGCCCGACAGGGCCCGACAGGGCCCAGTAGAGCCCGACAGAGCCCGACAGAGCCCGACAGGGCCCGACAGGGCCCGACAGGGCCCGACAGAGCCCGACAAAGCCCGACGGGGCCCGACAGGGCCCGACAGAGCCCGACAGAGCCCAGTAGAGCCCGACAGAGCCCGACAGAGCCCGACAGAGCCCGACAGGGCCCGACAGAGCCCGACAGAGCCCGACAGAGCCCGACAGGGCCCAGTAGAGCCCGACAGAGCCCGACAGAGACCGACAGAGCCCGAAAGAGCCCGACAGGGCCCGACAGGGCCCGACAGAGCCCGACAGAGCCCAGTAGAGCCCAGTAGAGCCCGACAGAGCCCGACAGAGCCCGACAGGGCCCGACAGGGCCCGACAGAGCCCGACAGAGCCCGACAGAGCCCGACAGGGAACAGTAGAGCCCAGTAGAGCCCGACAGATCCCGACAGAGCCCGACAGAGCCCGACAGAGCCCAGTAGAGCCCAGTAGAGCCCGACAGAGCCCGACAGAGCCCGACAGGGCCCGACAGAGCCCGACAGAGCCCGACAGAGCCCAGTAGAGCCCAGTAGAGCCCGACAGAGCCCGACAGAGCCCGACAGGGCCCGACAGAGCCCGACAGAGCCCGACAGAGCCCGACAGGGCCCGACAGGGAACAGTAGAGCCCAGTAGAGCCCGACAGAGCCCGACAGGGCCCGACAGGGCCCGACAGAGCCCGACAGGGCCCGACAGAGCCCGACAGGGCCCGACAGGGCCCGACAGGGCCCGACAGAGCCCGACAGGGCCCGACAGGGCCCGACAGAGCCCGACAGAGCCCGACAGGGCCCGACAGAGCCCGACAGAGCCCGACAGAGCCCAGTAGACCCCGACAGAGCCCGACAGAGCCCGACAGGGCCCGACAGAGCCCAGTAGAGCCCGACAGAGCCCGACAGAGCCCGACAGTGCCCGACAGGGCCCGACAGAGCCCAGTTTAGCCCAGTAGAGCCCGACAGAGCCCGAGAGAGCCCGACAGAGCCCGACAGAGCCCGACAGAGCCCGACAGGGCCCAGTAAAGCCCGACAGAGCCCGACAGAGCCCGACAGGGCCCGACAGAGCCCGACAGAGCCCAGTAGAGCCCGACAGAGCCCGACAGAGCCCGACAGGGCCCGACAGGGCCCGACAGGTCCCGACAGAGCCCGACAGAGCCCGACAGAGCCCAGTAGAGCCCGACAGAGCCCGACAGAGCCCGACAGAGCCCGACAGGGCCCGACAGGGCCCGACAGAGCCTGACAGAGCCCGACAGAGCCCGACAGAGCCCAGTAGAGCCCGACAGAGCCCGACAGAGCCCGACAGGGCCCGACAGGGCCCGACAGAGCCCGACAGAGCCGAGTAGAGCCCGACAGAGCCCGACAGAGCCCGACAGAGCCCGACAGAGCCCGACAGGGCCCGACAGAGCCCGACAGAGCCCGACAGAGCCCGACAGGGCCCAGTAGAGCCCGACAGAGCCCGACAGAGCCCGAAAGAGCCCGACAGGGCCCGACAGAGCCCGACAGAGCCCGACAGGGCCCGACAGGGCCCGACAGAGCCCGACAGAGCCCGACAGGGCCCGACAGGGCCCGACAGGGCCCGACAGAGCCCGACAGAGCCCGACAGGGCCCAGTAAAGCCCGACAGAGCCCGACAGATCCCGACAGAGCCCGACAGGGCCCGACAGAGCCCGACAGAGCCCGACAGAGCCCGACAGGGCCCAGTAGAGCCCGACAGAGCCCGACAGAGCCCGACAGAGCCCGACAGAGCCCGACAGGGCCCGACAGGGCCCGACAGAGCCCAGTAGAGCCCGACAGAGCCCGACAGAGCCCGACAGGGCCCGACAGGGCCCGACAGAGCCCGACAGGGCCCGACAGGGCCCAGTAGAGCCTGACAGAGCCCGACAGAGCCCGACAGAGGCCGACAGGGCCTGACAGGGCCCGACAGAGCCCGACAGAGCCCGACAGAGCCCGACAGAGCCCAGTAGAGCCCGACAGAGCCCGACAGGGCCTGACAGGGCCCGACAGAGCCCAGTAGAGCCCGACAGAGCCCGACAGAGCCCGACGGAGCCCGACAGGGCCCGACAGGGCCCAGTAGAGCCCGACAGAGCCCGACAGAGCCCAGTCGAGCCCGACAGAGCCCGACAGAGCCCGACAGGGCCCGACAGAACCCGACAGAGACCGACAGGGCCCGACAGAGCCCGACAGAGCCCGACAGGGCCCGACAGGGCCCGACAGGGCCCGACAGAGAACAGTGGAGCCCAGTAGAGCGCGACAGAGCCCGACAGAGCCCGACAGGGCCCGACAGGGCCCAGTAGAGCCCGACAGAGCCCGACAGAGCCCGACAGGGCCCAGTAGAGCCCGACAGAGCCCGACAGGGCCCGACAGAGCCCGACAGAGCCCGACAGGGCCCGACAGGGCCCGACAGAGCCCGACAGGGCCCAGTAGAGCCCGACAGCCTGACAGAGCCCGACAGAGCCCGACAGGGCCCGACAGGGCCCGACAGGGCCCGACAGAGCCCGACAGGGCCCGACAGGGCCCGACAGGGCCCGACAGAGCCCAGTAGAGCCCGACAGAGCCCGACAGAGCCCGACAGAGCCCGACAGAGCCCGACAGAGCCCAGTAGAGCCCAGTAGAGCCCGACAGAGCCCGACAGAGCCCGATAGAGCCCGACAGGGCCCGACAGAGCCCGACAGAGCCCGACAGAGCCCAGTAGAGCCCGACAGAGCCCGACAGAGCCCGACAGAGCCCGACAGGGCCCGACAGGGCCTAACAGGGCCCAGTAGAGCCCGACAGAGCCCGACAGAGCCCAGTAGAGCCCAGTAGAGCCCGACAGAGCCCGACAGAGCCCGACAGAGCCCGACAGGGCCCAGTAGAGCCCGACAGAGCCCGACAGGGCCCGACAGGGCCCGACAGGGCCCAGTAGAGCCCGACAGAGCCCGACAGAGCCCGACAGAGCCCGACAGGGCCCGACAGGGCCCAGTAGAGCCCGACAGAGCCCGACAGAGCCCACTAGAGCCCAGTAGAGCCCGACAGAGCCCGACAGAGCCCGACAGAGCCCAGTAGAGCCCGACAGAGCCCGACAGAGCCCGACAGGGCCCGACAGGGCCCGACAGAGCCCAGTAGAGCCCGACAGAGCCCGACAGAGCCCGACAGGGCCCGACAGGGCCCGACAGAGCCCGACAGAGCCCGACAGGGCCCAGTAGAGCCCGACAGAGCCCGACAGAGCCCGACAGAGGCCGACAGGGCCCGACAGGGCCCGACAGAGCCCGACAGAGCCCGACAGAGCCCGACAGAGCCCTGTAGAGCCCGACAGAGCCCGACAGAGCCCGACAGGGCCGGACAGAGCCCGACAGAGCCCGACAGAGCCCGACAGGGCCCGACAGGGCCCAGTAGAGCCCAGTAGAGCCCGACAGAGCCCGACAGAGCCCGACAGGGCCCGACAGGGCCCGACAGAGCCCGACAGAGCCCGACAGAGCCCGACAGGGAACAGTAGAGCCCAGTAGAGCCCGACAGATCCCGACAGAGCCCGACAGAGCCCGACAGAGCCCGACAGAGCCCGACAGAGCACAGTAGAGCCCAGTAGAGCCCGACAGAGCCCGACAGAGCCCGACAGGGCCCGACAGAGCCCGACAGAGCCCGACAGAGCCCGACAGGGCCCGACAGGGAACAGTAGAGCCCAGTAGAGCCCGACAGAGCCCGACAGGGCCCGACAGGGCCCGACAGGGCCCGACAGAGCCCGACAGGGCCCGACAGGGCCCGACAGAGCCCGACAGAGCCCGACAGAGCCCAGTAGACCCCGACAGAGCCCGACAGAGCCCGACAGGGCCCGACAGAGCCCAACAGAGCCCAGTAGAGCCCAGTAGAGCCCGACAGAGCCCGACAGAGCCCGACAGAGCCCGACAGGGCCCGACAGGGCCCGACAGAGCCCAGTTTAGCCCAGTAGAGCCCGACAGAGCCCGACAGAGCCCGACAGAGCCCAGTAGAGCCCGACAGAGCCCGACAGAGCCCGACAGGGCCCGACAGGGCCCGACAGAGCCCAGTTTAGCCCAGTAGAGCCCGACAGAGCCTGAGAGAGCCCGACAGAGCCCGACAGAGCCCGACAGAGCCCGACAGGGCCCAGTAAAGCCCGACAGAGCCCGACAGAGCCCGACAGGGCCCGACAGAGCCCGACAGAGCCCAGTAGAGCCCGACAGAGCCCGACAGAGCCCGACAGGGCCCGACAGGTCCCGACAGAGCCCGACAGAGCCCGACAGAGCCCGACAGAGCCCAGTAGAGCCCGACAGAGCCCGACAGAGCCCGACAGAGCCCGACAGGGCCCGACAGGGCCCGACAGGGCCTGACAGAGCCCGACAGAGCCCGACAGAGCCCAGTAGAGCCCGACAGAGCCTGAGAGAGCCCGACAGAGCCCGACAGAGCCCGACAGAGCCCGACAGGGCCCAGTAAAGCCCGACAGAGCCCGACAGAGCCCGACAGGGCCCGACAGAGCCCGACAGAGCCCAGTAGAGCCCGACAGAGCCCGACAGAGCCCGACAGGGCCCGACAGGTCCCGACAGAGCCCGACAGAGCCCGACAGAGCCCGACAGAGCCCAGTAGAGCCCGACAGAGCCCGACAGAGCCCGACAGGGCCCGACAGGGCCCGACAGGGCCCGACAGAGCCCGACAGAGCCCGACAGAGCCCAGTAGAGCCCGACAGAGCCCGACAGAGCCCGACAGAGCCCGACAGGGCCCGACAGGGCCCGACAGGTCCCGACAGAGCCCGACAGAGCCCGACAGAGCCCAGTAGAGCCCGACAGAGCCCGACAGAGCCCGACAGGGCCCGACAGGGCCCGACAGAGCCCGACAGAGCCCGACAGGGCCTGACAGAGCCCGACAGAGCCCAGTAGAGCCCGACAGAGCCCGACAGAGCCCGACAGAGCCCGACAGGGCCCGACAGAGCCCGACAGAGCCCGACAGAGCCCGACAGGGCCCAGTAGAGCCCGACAGAGCCCGACAGAGCCCGACAGAGCCCGAAAGAGCCCGACAGGGCCCGACAGGGCCCGACAGAGCCCGACAGGGCCCGACAGGGCCCGACAGAGCCCGACAGAGCCCGACAGGGCCCGACAGGGCCCGACAGAGTCCGACAGAGCCCAACAGGGCCCGACAGGGCCCGACAGGGCCCGACAGAGCCCGACAGAGCCCGACAGGGCCCGACAGGGCCCAGTAAAGCCCGACAGAGCCCGACAGAGCCCGACAGAGCCCGACAGGGCCCGACAGGGCCCGACAGAGACCGACAGAGCCCAACAGGGCCCGACAGGGCCCGACAGGGCCCAGTAGAGCCCGACAGAGCCCGACAGAGCCTAGTAGAGCCCGACAGAGCCCGACAGAGCCCGACAGAGCCCGACAGGGCCCGACAGAGCCCGAAAGAGCCCGACAGGGCCCAGTAGAGCCCGACAGAGCCCGAGAGAGACCGACAGAGCCCGAAAGAGCCCGACAGGGCCCGACAGGGCCCGACAGAGCCCGACAGGGCCCGACAGGGCCCGACAGAACCCGACAGGGCCCGACAGGGCCCGACAGAGCCCGACAGAGCCCGACAGAGCCCGACAGAGCCCAACAGGGAACAGTAGAGCCCAGTAGAGCCCGACAGATCCCGACAGAGCCCGACAGAGCCCGACAGAGCCCAGTAGAGCCCAGTAGAGCCCGACAGAGCCCGACAGAGCCCGACAGGGCCCGACAGAGCCCGACAGAGCCCGACAGAACCCAGTAGAGCCCAGTAGAGCCCGACAGAGCCCGACAGAGCCCGACAGGGCCCGACAGAGCCCGACAGAGCCCGACAGAGCCCGACAGGGCCCGACAGGGAACAGTAGAGCCCAGTAGAGCCTGACAGAGCCCGACAGGGCCCGACAGGGCCCGACAGGGCCCGACAGGGCCCGACAGGGCCCGACAGAGCCCGACAGAGCCCGACAGAGCCCGACAGGGCCCGACAGGGCCCGACAGAGCCCGACAGAGCCCGACAGGGCCCGACAGAGCCCGACAGAGCCCGACAGAGCTCAGTAGACCCCGACAGAGCCCGACAGAGCCCGACAGGGCCCGACAGAGCCCAACAGAGCCCAGTAGAGCCCAGTAGAGCCCGACAGAGCCCGACAGAGCCCGACAGAGCCCGACAGGGCCCGACAGGGCCCGACAGAGCCCAGTTTAGCCCAGTAGAGCCCGACAGAGCCCGACAGAGCCCGACAGAGCCCAGTAGAGCCCGACAGAGCCCGACAGAGCCCGACAGGGCCCGACAGGGCCCGACAGAGCCCAGTTTAGCCCAGTAGAGCCCGACAGAGCCCGAGAGAGCCCGACAGAGCCCGACAGAGCCCGACAGAGCCCGACAGGGCCCAGTAAAGCCCGACAGAGCCCGACAGAGCCCGACAGGGCCCGACAGAGCCCGACAGAGCCCAGTAGAGCCCGACAGAGCCCGACAGAGCCCGACAGGGCCCGACAGGGCCCGACAGGTCCCGACAGAGCCCGACAGAGCCCGACAGAGCCCGACAGAGCCCAGTAGAGCCCGACAGAGCCCGACAGAGCCCGACAGAGCCCGACAGGGCCCGACAGGGCCCGACAGAGCCCAGTTTAGCCCAGTAGAGCCCGACAGAGCCCGACAGAGCCCGACAGAGCCCAGTAGAGCCCGACAGAGCCCGACAGGGCCCGACAGGGCCCGACAGAGCCCAGTTTAGCCCAGTAGATCCCGACAGAGCCTGAGAGAGCCCGACAGAGCCCAACAGAGCCCGACAGAGCCCGACAGGGCCCAGTAAAGCCCGACAGAGCCCGACAGAGCCCGACAGGGCCCGACAGAGCCCGACAGAGCCCAGTAGCGCCCGACAGAGCCCGACAGAGCCCGACAGGGCCCGACAGGTCCCGACAGAGCCCGACAGAGCCCGACAGAGCCCGACAGAGCCCAGTAGAGCCCGACAGAGCCCGACAGAGCCCGACAGAGCCCGACAGGGCCCGACAGGGCCCGACAGAGCCTGACAGAGCCCGACAGAGCCCGACAGAGCCCAGTAGAGCCCGACAGAGCCCGACAGAGCCCGACAGGGCCCGACAGGGCCCGACAGGTCCCGACAGAGCCCGACAGAGCCCGACAGAGCCCAGTAGAGCCCGACAGAGCCCGACAGGGCCCGACAGGGCCCGACAGAGCCCGACAGAGCCCGACAGGGCCCGACAGGGCCCGACAGAGCCCGACAGAGCCCGACAGGGCCCGACAGGGCCCGACAGAGCTCGACAGAGCCCAGTAGAGCCCGACAGAGCCCGACAGAGCCCGACAGAGCCCGACAGGGCCCGACAGAGCCCGACAGAGCCCGACAGGGCCCAGTAGAGCCCGACAGAGCCCGACAGAGCCCGACAGAGCCCGAAAGAGCCCGACAGGGCCCGACAGGGCCCGACAGAGCCCGACAGGGCCCGACAGGGCCCGACAGAGCCCGACAGAGCCCGACAGGGCCCGACAGGGCCCGACAGAGACCGACAGAGCCCAACAGGGCCCGACAGGGCCCGACAGGGCCCGACAGAGCCCGACAGAGCCCGACAGGGCCCGACAGGGCCCAGTAAAGCCCGACAGAGCCCGACAGAGCCCGACAGAGCCCGACAGGGCCCGACAGGGCCCGACAGAGACCGACAGAGCCCAACAGGGCCCGACAGGGCCCGACAGGGCCCAGTAGAGCCCGACAGAGCCCGACAGAGCCTAGTAGAGCCCGACAGAGCCCGACAGAGCCCGACAGAGCCCGACAGGGCCCGACAGAGCCCGAAATAGCCCGACAGGGCCCAGTAGAGAACGACAGAGCCCGACAGAGCCCGACAGGGCCCGACAGGGCCCGACAGGGCCCGACAGGGAACAGTAGAGCCCAGTAGAGCCCTACAGAGCCCAACAGAGCCCGACAGAGCCCGACAGAGCCCGACAGGGCCCAGTAGAACCCGACAGAGCCCGACAGAGCCCGACAGGGCCCGACAGAGCCCGACAGAGCCCAGTAGAGCCCGATAGAGCCCAACAGAGCCCGACAGAGCCCGACAGAGCCCGACAGGGCCCGACAGGGCCCAGTAGAGCCCGACAGAGCCCGACAGAGCCCGACAGGGCCCGACAGGGCCCGACAGAGCCCGACAGGGCCCGACAGGGCCCAGTAGAGCCCGACAGAGCCCGACAGAGCCCGACAGGGCCCGACAGGGCCCGACAGGGCCCGACAGAGCCCGACAAAGCCCGACGGGGCCCGACAGGGCCCGACAGAGCCCGACAGAGCCCAGTAGAGCCCGACAGAGCCCGACAGAGCCCGACAGAGCCCGACAGGGCCCGACAGAGCCCGACAGAGCCCGACAGAGCCCGACAGGGCCCAGTAGAGCCCGACAGAGCCCGACAGAGACCGACAGAGCCCGAAAGAGCCCGACAGGGCCCGACAGGGCCCGACAGAGCCCGACAGAGCCCAGTAGAGCCCAGTAGAGCCCGACAGAGCCCGACAGAGCCCGACAGGGCCCGACAGGGCCCGACAGAGCCCGACAGAGCCCGACAGAGCCCGACAGGGAACAGTAGAGCCCAGTAGAGCCCGACAGATCCCGACAGAGCCCGACAGAGCCCGACAGAGCCCAGTAGAGCCCAGTAGAGCCCGACAGAGCCCGACAGAGCCCGACAGGGCCCGACAGAGCCCGACAGAGCCCGACAGAGCCCAGTAGAGCCCAGTAGAGCCCGACAGAGCCCGACAGAGCCCGACAGGGCCCGACAGAGCCCGACAGAGCCCGACAGAGCCCGACAGGGCCCGACAGGGAACAGTAGAGCCCAGTAGAGCCCGACAGAGCCCGACAGGGCCCGACAGGGCCCGACAGAGCCCGACAGGGCCCGACAGAGCCCGACAGGGCCCGACAGGGCCCGACAGGGCCCGACAGAGCCCGACAGGGCCCGACAGGGCCCGACAGAGCCCGACAGAGCCCGACAGGGCCCGACAGAGCCCGACAGAGCCCGACAGAGCCCAGTAGACCCCGACAGAGCCCGACAGAGCCCGACAGGGCCCGACAGAGCCCAGTAGAGCCCGACAGAGCCCGACAGAGCCCGACAGGGCCCGACAGGGCCCGACAGAGCCCAGTTTAGCCCAGTAGAGCCCGACAGAGCCCGAGAGAGCCCGACAGAGCCCGACAGAGCCCGACAGAGCCCGACAGGGCCCAGTAAAGCCCGACAGAGCCCGACAGAGCCCGACAGGGCCCGACAGAGCCCGACAGAGCCCAGTAGAGCCCGACAGAGCCCGACAGAGCCCGACAGGGCCCGACAGGGCCCGACAGGTCCCGACAGAGCCCGACAGAGCCCGACAGAGCCCAGTAGAGCCCGACAGAGCCCGACAGAGCCCGACAGAGCCCGACAGGGCCCGACAGGGCCCGACAGAGCCTGACAGAGCCCGACAGAGCCCGACAGAGCCCAGTAGAGCCCGACAGAGCCCGACAGAGCCCGACAGGGCCCGACAGGGCCCGACAGAGCCCGACAGAGCCGAGTAGAGCCCGACAGAGCCCGACAGAGCCCGACAGAGCCCGACAGAGCCCGACAGGGCCCGACAGAGCCCGACAGGGCCCGACAGGGCCCGACAGAGCCCGACAGAGCCCGACAGGGCCCGACAGGGCCCGACAGGGCCCGACAGAGCCCGACAGAGCCCGACAGGGCCCAGTAAAGCCCGACAGAGCCCGACAGATCCCGACAGAGCCCGACAGGGCCCGACAGAGCCCGACAGAGCCCGACAGAGCCCGACAGGGCCCAGTAGAGCCCGACAGAGCCCGACAGAGCCTAGTAGAGCCCGACAGAGCCCGACAGAGCCCGACAAAGCCCGACAGGGCCCGACAAAGCACGACAGAGCCCGACAGGGCCCAGTAGAGAACGACAGAGCCCGACAGGTCCCGACAGGGAACAGTAGAGCCCAGTAGAGCCCTACAGAGCCCGACAGAGCCCGACAGAGCCCGACAGAGCCCGACAGGGCCCAGTAGAGCCCGACAGAGCCCGACAGAGCCCGACAGGGCCCGACAGACCCCGACAGGGCCCAGTAGAGCCCGACAGAGCCCGACAGAGCCCGACAGGGCCCGACAGGGCCCGACAGAGCCCGACAGAGCCCAGTAGAGCCCGACAGAGCCCGACAGAGCCCGACAGAGCCCGACAGGGCCCGACAGAGCCCGACAGGGCCCAGTAGAGCCCGACAGAGCCCGACAGAGCCCGACAGGGCCCGACAGGGCCCAGTAGAGCCCGACAGAGCCCGACAGAGCCCGACAGGGCCCGACAGGGCCCGACAGAGCCCGACAGAGCCCGACAGGGCCCAATAGAGCCCGACAGAGCCCGACAGAGCCCGACAGAGCCCAACAGGGCCCGACAGGGCCCGACAGAGCCCGACAGGGCCCGACAGGGCCCGACAGAGCCCGAAAGGGACCGACAGGGGCTGACAGATCCCGACAGAGCCCAGTAGAGCCCGACAGAGCCCGACAGAGCCCGACAGAGCCCGACAGGGCCTGACAGAGCCCGAAAGGGACCGACAGGGGCTGACAGATCCCGACAGAGCCCGACAGAGTCCGACAGGGCCCGACAGGGCCCAGTAAAGCCCGACAGAGCCCGACAGAGCCCGACAGGGCCCAACAGAGCCCGACAGAGCCCGACAGAGCCCGACAGGGCCCGACAGGGCCCAGTAGAGCCCGACAGAGCCCGACAGAGCCCAGTCGAGCCCGACAGAGCCCGACAGAGCTTGACAGAGCCCGACAGGGCCCGACAGAGCCCTACAGGGCCCAGTAGAGAACGACAGAGCCCGACAGAGCCCGACAGGGCCCGACAGGGCCCGACAGGGCCCGACAGGGCCCGACAGGGCCCGACAGGGCCCGACAGGGCCCAGTAGAGCCCGACAGAGCCCGACAGAGCCCGACAGGGCCCGACAGGGCCCAGTAGAGCCCGACAGAGCCCGACAGAGCCCGACAGGGCCCAGTAGAGCCCGACAGATCCCGACAGGGCCCGACAGAGCCCGACAGAGCCCGACAGGGCCCGACAGGGCCCGACAGAGCCCGACAGGGCCCAGTAGAGCCCGACATAGCCCGACAGAGCCCGACAGGGCCCGACAGAGCCCGACAGGGCCCGACAGGGCCCGACAGGGCCCGACAGAGCCCGACAGGGCCCGAGAGGGCCCGACAGAGCCCGACAGAGCCCAGTAGAGCCCGACAGAGCCAGACAGAGCCCGACAGAACCCGACAGAGCCCGACAGAGCCCAGTAGAGCCCGACAGAGCCCGACAGGGCCCGACAGAGCCCGACAGAGCCCGACAGGGCCCGACAGAGCCCGACAGAGCCCGACACGGCCCGACAGAGCCCGACAGAGCCCGACAGAGCCCGACAGGGCCCAGTAGAGCCCGACAGGGCCCGACAGGGCCCGACAGAGCCCGACAGGGCCCGACAGGGCCCGACAGAGCCCGACAGAGCCCGACAGGGCCCAGTAGAGCCCGACAGAGCCCGACAGGGCCCGACAGAGCCCGACAGAGCCCGACAGGGCCCGACAGGGCCCGACAGGGCCCGACAGAGCCCGACAGGGCCCAGTAGAGCCCGACAGAGCCCGACAGAGCCCGACAGAGCCCGACAGGGCCCGACAGAGCCCGAAAGGGACCGACAGGGGCTGACAGATCCCGACAGAGCCCAGTAGAGCCCGACAGAGCCCGACAGAGCCCGAAAGAGCCCGACAGGGCCCAGTAGAGCCCAGTAGAGCCCGACAGAGCCCATTAGAGCCCGACAGAGCCCGACAGAGCCCGACAGGGACCGACAGAGCCCGACAGAGCCCGACAGAGCCCGACAGGGCCCGACAGAGCCCGACAGAGCCCGACAGAGCCCGACAGGGCCCAGTAGAGCCCGACAGAGCACGACAGAGACCGACAGAGCCCGACAGAGCCCAGTAGAGCCCGACAGAGCCCGACAGAGCCCGACAGGGCCCGACAGAGCCCGACAGAGCCCGACAAAGCCCGACAGGGCCCGACAGAGCCCGACAGAGCCCGACAGAGACCGACAGGGCCCAGTAGAGCCCGACAGAGCCCGACAGAGCCTGACATAGCCCGACAGAGCCCAGTAGAGCCCGACAGAGCCGGACAGAGCCCGACAGAGCCCGACAGAGCCCAGTAGAGCCCGACAGAGCCCGACAGAGCCCGACAGGGCCCGACAGGGCCCAGTAGAGCCCGACAGAGCCCTACAGAGCCCAGTAGAGCCCAGTAGAGCCCGACAGAGCCCGACAGAGCCCGACAGGGCCCGACAGAGCCCGACAGAGCCCGACAGGGCCCGACAGAGCCCGACAGAGCCCGACAGAGCCCAGTAGAGCCCGACAGAGCCTGACAGAACCCGACAGAGCCCGACAGGGCCCGACAGGGCCCGACAGGGCCCAGTAGAGCCCGACAGAGCCCGACAGAGCCCAGTAGAGCCCAGTAGAGCCCGACAGAGCCCGACAGAGCCGGACAGAGCCCGACAGAGCCCGACAGGGCCCGACAGGGCCCGACAGGGCCCAGTAGAGCCCGACAGAGCCCGACAGGGCACGACAGGGCCCGACAGGGCCCAGTAGAGCCCGACAGAGCCCGACAGAGCCCGACAGGGCCCGACAGGGCCCGACAGGGCCCAGTAGAGCCCGACAGAGCTCGACAGAGCCCAGTAGAGCCGAGTAGAGCCCGACAGAGCCCGACAGAGCCCGACAGAGCCCGACAGGGCCCGACAGAGCCCGACAGAGCCCGACAGAGCCCGACAGGGCCCAGTAGAGCCCGACAGAGCCCGACAGAGCCCGACAGAGCCCGACAGAGCCCGACAGGGCCCGACAGGGCCCGACAGAGCCCGACAGGGCCCGACAGGGCCCGACAGGGCCCGACAGAGCCCGACAGAGTCCGACAGGGCCCGACAGGGCCCGACAGGGCCCAGTAAAGCCCGACAGAGCCCGACAGAGCCCGACAGAGCCCGACAGGGCCCGACAGAGCCCGACAGAGCCCGACAGAGCCCGACAGGGCCCGACAGGGCCCAGTCGATCCCGACAGAGCCCGACAGAGCCCAGTCGAGCCCGACAGAGCCCGACAGAGCTTGACAGAGCCCGACAGGGCCCGACAGAGCCCTACAGGGCCCAGTAGAGAACGACAGAGCCCGACAGAGCCCGACAGGGCCCGACAGGGCCCAGTAGAGCCCGACAGAGCCCGACAGAGCCCGACAGAGCCCGACAGGGCCCGACAGAGAACAGTAGAGCCCAGTAGAGCCCGACAGAGCCCGACAGAGCCCGACAGAGCCCGACAGAGCCCGACAGGGCCCGACAGGGCCCAGTAGAGCCCGACAGAGCCCGACAGAGCCCGACAGGGCCCAGTAGAGCCCGACAGATCCCGACAGGGCCCGACAGAGCCCGACAGAGCCCGACAGGGCCCGACAGGGCCCGACAGAGCCCGACAGGGCCCAGTAGAGCCCGACATAGCCCGACAGAGCCCGACAGGGCCCGACAGAGCCCGACAGGGCCCGACAGGGCCCGACAGGGCCCGACAGAGCCCGACAGAGCCCAGTAGAGCCCGACAGAGCCCGACAGAGCCCGACAGAACCCGACAGAGCCCAGTAGAGCCCGACAGAGCCCGACAGAGCCCGACAGAGCCCGACAGAGCCCGACAGGGCCCGACAGAGCCCGACAGAGCCCGAAACGGCCCGACAGAGCCCGACAGAGCCCGACAGAGCCCGACAGGGCCCAGTAGAGCCCGACAGGGCCCGACAGGGCCCGACAGTGCCCGACAGGGCCCGACAGGGCCCGACAGAGCCCGACAGAGCCCGACAGGGCCCAGTAGAGCCCGACAGAGCCCGACAGGGCCCGACAGAGCCCGACAGAGCCCGACAGGGCCCGACAGGGCCCGACAGGGCCCGACAGAGCCCGACAGAGCCCGACAGGGCCCAGTAGAGCCCGACAGAGCCCGACAGAGCCCGACAGGGCCCGACAGAGCCCGAAAGGGACCGACAGGGGCTGACAGATCCCGACAGAGCCCAGTAGAGCCCGACAGAGCCCGACAGAGCCCGACAGAGCCCGACAGAGCCCGACAGGGCCCAGTAGAGCCCAGTAGAGCCCGACAGAGCCCATTAGAGCCCGACAGAGCCCGACAGAGCCCGACAGAGCCCGACAGGGACCGACAGAGCCCGACAGAGCCCGACAGAGCCCGACAGGGCCCGACAGAGCCCGACAGAGCCCGACAGAGCCCGACAGGGCCCAGTAGAGCCCGACAGAGCACGACAGAGACCGACAGAGCCCGACAGAGCCCAGTAGAGCCCGACAGAGCCCGACAGAGCCCGACAGGGCCCGACAGAGCCCGACAGAGCCCGACAAAGCCCGACAGGGCCCGACAGAGTCCGACAGAGCCCGACAGAAACCGACAGGGCCCAGTAGAGCCCGACAGAGCCCGACAGAGCCTGACATAGCCCGACAGAGCCCAGTAGAGCCCGACAGAGCCGGACAGAGCCCGACAGAGCCCGACAGAGCCCAGTAGAGCCCGACAGAGCCCGACAGAGCCCGACAGGGCCCGACAGGGCCCAGTAGAGCCCGACAGAGCCCTACAGAGCCCAGTAGAGCCCAGTAGAGCCCGACAGAGCCCGACAGAGCCCGACAGGGCCCGACAGAGCCCGACAGAGCCCGACAGGGCCCGACAGAGCCCGACAGAGCCCGACAGAGCCCAGTAGAGCCCGACAGAGCCCGACAGAACCCGACAGAGCCCGACAGGGCCCGACTGGGCCCGACAGGGCCCAGTAGAACCCGACAGAGCCCGACAGAGCCCAGTAGAGCGCAGATGAGCCCGACAGAGCCCGACAGAGCCGGACAGAGCCCGACAGAGCCCGACAGGGCCCGACAGGGCCCGACAGGGCCCGACAGGACCCAGTAGAGCCCGACAGAGCCCGACAGGGCACGACAGGGCCCGACAGGGCCCAGTAGAGCCCGACAGAGCCCGACAGAGCCCGACAGGGCCCGACAGGGCCCGACAGGGCCCAGTAGAGCCCGACAGAGCTCGACAGAGCCCAGTAGAGCCGAGTAGAGCCCGACAGAGCCCGACAGAGCCCGACAGAGCCCGACAGGGCCCGACAGAGCCCGACAGAGCCCGACAGAGCCCGACAGGGCCCAGTAGAGCCCGACAGAGCCCGACAGAGCCCGACAGAGCCCGACAGAGCCCGACAGAGCCCGACAGGGCCCGACAGAGCCCGACAGAGCCCGACAGAGCCCGACAGGGCCCGACAGGGCCCAGTCGAGCCCGACAGAGCCCGACAGAGCCCAGTCGAGCCCGACAGAGCCCGACAGAGCTTGACAGAGCCCGACAGGGCCCGACAGAGCCCTACAGGGCCCAGTAGAGAACGACAGAGCCCGACAGAGCCCGACAGGGCCCGACAGGGCCCGACAGGGCCCGACAGGGCCCAGTAGAGCCCGACAGAGCCCGACAGAGCCCGACAGAGCCCGACAGGGCCCGACAGAGAACAGTAGAGCCCAGTAGAGCCCGACAGAGCCCGACAGAGCCCGACAGAGCCCGACAGAGCCCGACAGGGCCCGACAGGGCCCAGTAGAGCCCGACAGAGCCCGACAGAGCCCGACAGGGCCCAGTAGAGCCCGACAGATCCCGACAGGGCCCGACAGAGCCCGACAGAGCCCGACAGGGCCCGACAGGGCCCGACAGAGCCCGACAGGGCCCAGTAGAGCCCGACATAGCCCGACAGAGCCCGACAGGGCCCGACAGAGCCCGACAGGGCCCGACAGCGCCCGACAGAGCCCGACAGGGCCCGAGAGGGCCCGACAGAGCCCGACAGAGCCCAGTAGAGCCCGACAGAGCCTGACAGAGCCCGACAGAACCCGACAGAGCCCGACAGAGCCCAGTAGAGCCCGACAGAGCCCGACAGGGCCCGACAGAGCCCGACAGAGCCCGACAGGGCCCGACAGAGCCCGACAGAGCCCGACACGGCCCGACAGAGCCCGACAGAGCCCGACAGAGCCCGACAGGGCCCAGTAGAGCCCGACAGGGCCCGACAGGGCCCGACAGAGCCCGACAGGGCCCGACAGGGCCCGACAGAGCCCGACAGAGCCCGACAGGGCCCAGTAGAGCCCGACAGAGCCCGACAGGGCCCGACAGAGCCCGACAGAGCCCGACAGGGCCCGACAGGGCCCGACAGGGCCCGACAGAGCCCGACAGAGCCCGACAGGGCCCAGTAGAGCCCGACAGAGCCCGACAGAGCCCGACAGAGCCCGACAGAGCCCGACAGGGCCCGACAGAGCCCGAAAGGGACCGACAGGGGCTGACAGATCCCGACAGAGCCCAGTAGAGCCCGACAGAGCCCGACAGAGCCCGACAGAGCCCGACAGAGCCCGACAGGGCCCAGTAGAGCCCAGTAGAGCCCGACAGAGCCCATTAGAGCCCGACAGGGCCCGACAGAGCCCGACAGAGCCCGACAGGGACCGACAGAGCCCGACAGAGCCCGACAGAGCCCGACAGGGCCCGACAGAGCCCGACAGAGCCCGACAGAGCCCGACAGGGCCCAGTAGAGCCCGACAGAGCACGACAGAGACCGACAGAGCCCGACAGAGCCCAGTAGAGCCCGACAGAGCCCGACAGAGCCCGACAGGGCCCGACAGAGCCCGACAGAGCCCGACAAAGCCCGACAGGGCCCGACAGAGCCCGACAGAGCCCGACAGAGACCGACAGGGCCCAGTAGAGCCCGACAGAGCCCGACAGAGCCTGACATAGCCCGACAGAGCCCAGTAGAGCCCGACAGAGCCGGACAGAGCCCGACAGAGCCCGACAGAGCCCAGTAGAGCCCGACAGAGCCCGACAGAGCCCGACAGGGCCCGACAGGGCCCAGTAGAGCCCGACAGAGCCCTACAGAGCCCAGTAGAGCCCAGTAGAGCCCGACAGAGCCCGACAGAGCCCGACAGGGCCCGACAGAGCCCGACAGAGCCCGACAGAGCCCAGTAGAGCCCGACAGAGCCCGACAGAACCCGACAGAGCCCGACAGGGCCCGACAGGGCCCGACAGGGCCCAGTAGAGCCCGACAGAGCCCGACAGAGCCCAGTAGAGCCCAGTAGAGCCCGACAGAGCCCGACAGAGCCGGACAGAGCCCGACAGAGCCCGACAGGGCCCGACAGGGCCCGACAGGGCCCGACAGGGCCCAGTAGAGCCCGACAGAGCCCGACAGGGCACGACAGGGCCCGACAGGGTCCAGTAGAGCCCGACAGAGCCCGACAGAGCCCGACAGGGCCCGACAGGGCCCGACAGGTCCCAGTAGAGCCCGACAGAGCTCGACAGAGCCCAGTAGAGCCGAGTAGAGCCCGACAGAGCCCGACAGAGCCCGACAGGGCCCGACAGGGCCCAGTAGAGCCCGACAGAGCCCTACAGAGCCCAGTAGAGCCCAGTAGAGCCCGACAGAGCCCGACAGAGCCCGACAGGGCCCGACAGAGCCCGACAGAGCCCGACAGGGCCCGACAGAGCCCGACAGAGCCCGACAGAGCCCAGTAGAGCCCGACAGAGCCCGACAGAACCCGACAGAGCCCGACAGGGCCCGACAGGGCCCGACAGGGCCCAGTAGAGCCCGACAGAGTCCGACAGAGCCCAGTAGAGCCCAGTAGAGCCCGACAGAGCCCGACAGAGCCGGACAGAGCCCGACAGAGCCCGA
Organism: Caloenas nicobarica; assembly: GCF_036013445.1. Classification (NCBI taxonomy): domain Eukaryota; kingdom Metazoa; phylum Chordata; class Aves; order Columbiformes; family Columbidae; genus Caloenas; species Caloenas nicobarica. The sequence continues at coordinate 6,220 of NW_027017272.1, read as the reverse complement.
CAGGGCCCGACAGGGCCCGACAGGGCCCGACAGGGCCCAGTAGAGCCCGACAGAGCCCGACAGGGCACGACAGGGCCCGACAGGGCCCAGTAGAGCCCGACAGAGCCCGACAGAGCCCGACAGGGCCCGACAGGGCCCGACAGGGCCCAGTAGAGCCCGACAGAGCTCGACAGAGCCCAGTAGAGCCGAGTGGAGCCTGACAGAGCCCGACAGAGCCCGACAGAGCCCGACAGGGCCCGACAGAGCCCGACAGAGCCCGACAGAGCCCGACAGGGCCCAGTAGAGCCCGACAGAGCCCGACAGAGCCCGACAGAGCCCGACAGAGCCCGACAGGGCCCGACAGGGCCCGACAGAGCCCGACAGGGCCCGACAGGGCCCGACAGGGCCCGACAGAGCCCGACAGAGTCCGACAGGGCCCGACAGGGCCCAGTAAAGCCCGACAGAGCCCGACAGAGCCCGACAGAGCCCGACAGGGCCCGACAGAGCCCGACAGAGCCCGACAGAGCCCGACAGTGCCCGACAGGGCCCAGTAGAGCCCGACAGAGCCCGACAGAGCCCAGTCGAGCCCGACAGAGCCCGACAGAGCTTGACAGAGCCCGACAGGGCCCGACAGAGCCCTACAGGACCCAGTAGAGAACGACAGAGCCCGACAGAGCCCGACAGGGCCCGACAGGGCCCGACAGGGCCCGACAGGGCCCAGTAGAGCCCGACAGAGCCCGACAGAGCCCGACAGAGCCCGACAGGGCCCGACAGAGAACAGTAGAGCCCAGTAGAGCCCGACAGAGCCCGACAGAGCCCGACAGAGCCCGACAGAGCCCGACAGGGCCCGACAGGGCCCAGTAGAGCCCGACAGAGCCCGACAGAGCCCGACAGGGCGCAGTAGAGCCCGACAGATCCCGACAGGGCCCGACAGAGCCCGACAGAGCCCGACAGGGCCCGACAGGGCCCGACAGAGCCCGACAGGGCCCAGTAGAGCCCGACATAGCCCGACAGAGCCCGACAGGGCCCGACAGAGCCCGACAGGGCCCGACAGGGCCCGACAGGGCCCGACAGAGCCCGACAGGGCCCGAGAGGGCCCGACAGAGCCCGACAGAGCCCAGTAGAGCCCGACAGAGCCCGACAGAGCCCGACAGAACCCGACAGAGCCCGACAGAGCCCAGTAGAGCCCGACAGAGCCCGACAGGGCCCGACAGAGCCCGACAGAGCCCGACAGAGCCCGACAGAGCCCGACAGGGCCCAGTAGAGCCCGACAGGGCCCGACAGGGCCCGACAGAGCCCGACAGGGCCCGACAGGGCCCGACAGAGCCCGACAGAGCCCGACAGGGCCCAGTAGAGCCCGACAGAGCCCGACAGAGCCCGACAGGGCCCGACAGGGCCCGACAGGGCCCGACAGAGCCCGACAGGGCCCGACCGGGCCCAGTAGAGCCCGACAGAGCCCGACAGAGCCCGACAGAGCCCGACAGAGCCCGACAGGGCCCGACAGAGCCCGAAAGGGACCGACAGGGGCTGACAGATCCCGACAGGGCCCAGTAGAGCCCGACATAGCCCGACAGAGCCCGACAGGGCCCGACAGAGCCCGACAGAGCCCGACAGAGCCCGACAGGGCCCAGTAGAGCCCGACAGGGCCCGACAGGGCCCGACAGAGCCCGACAGGGCCCGACAGGGCCCGACAGAGCCCGACAGAGCCCGACAGGGCCCAGTAGAGCCCGACAGAGCCCGACAGGGCCCGACAGAGCCCGACAGAGCCCGACAGGGCCCGACAGGGCCCGACAGGGCCCGACAGAGCCCGACAGAGCCCGACAGGGCCCAGTAGAGCCCGACATAGCCCGACAGAGCCCGACAGGGCCCGACAGAGCCCGACAGGGCCCGACAGGGCCCGACAGGGCCCGACAGAGCCCGACAGGGCCCGAGAGGGCCCGACAGAGCCCGACAGAGCCCAGTAGAGCCCGACAGAGCCCGACAGAGCCCGACAGAACCCGACAGAGCCCGACAGAGCCCAGTAGAGCCCGACAGAGCCCGACAGGGCCCGACAGAGCCCGACAGAGCCCGACAGAGCCCGACAGAGCCCGACAGGGCCCAGTAGAGCCCGACAGGGCCCGACAGGGCCCGACAGAGCCCGACAGGGCCCGACAGGGCCCGACAGAGCCCGACAGAGCCCGACAGGGCCCAGTAGAGCCCGACAGAGCCCGACAGGGCCCGACAGAGCCCGACAGAGCCCGACAGGGCCCGACAGGGCCCGACAGGGCCCGACAGAGCCCGACAGAGCCCGACAGGGCCCAGTAGAGCCCGACAGAGCCCGACAGAGCCCGACAGAGCCCGACAGAGCCCGACAGGGCCCGACAGAGCCCGAAAGGGACCGACAGGGCTGACAGATCCGACAGAGCCCAGTAGAGCCCGACAGAGCCCGACAGAGCCCGACAGAGCCCGACAGAGCCCGACAGGGCCCAGTAGAGCCCAGTAGAGCCCGACAGAGCCCATTAGAGCCCGACAGAGCCCGACAGAGCCCGACAGAGCCCGACAGGGACCGACAGAGCCCGACAGAGCCCGACAGAGCCCGACAGGGCCCGACAGAGCCCGACAGAGCCCGACAGAGCCCGACAGGGCCCAGTAGAGCCCGACAGAGCACGACAGAGACCGACAGAGCCCGACAGAGCCCAGTAGAGCCCGACAGAGCCCGACAGAGCCCGACAGGGCCCGACAGAGCCCGACAGAGCCCGACAAAGCCCGACAGGGCCCGACAGAGCCCGACAGAGCCTGACAGAGACCGACAGGGCCCAGTAGAGCCCGACAGAGCCCGACAGAGCCTGACATAGCCCGACAGAGCCCAGTAGAGCCCGACAGAGACGGACAGAGCCCGACAGAGCCCGACAGAGCCCAGTAGAGCCCGACAGAGCCCGACAGAGCCCGACAGGGCCCGACAGGGCCCAGTAGAGCCCGACAGAGCCCTACAGAGCCCAGTAGAGTCCAGTAGAGCCCGACAGAGCCCGACAGAGCCCGACAGGGCCCGACAGAGCCCGACAGGGCCCGACAGGGCCCGACAGGGCCCAGTAGAGCCCGACAGAGCCCGACAGGGCACGACAGGGCCCGACAGGGCCCAGTAGAGCCCGACAGAGCCCGACAGAGCCCGACAGGGCCCGACAGGGCCCGACAGGGCCCAGTAGAGCCCGACAGAGCTCGACAGAGCCCAGTAGAGCCGAGTAGAGCCCGACAGAGCCCGACAGAGCCCGACAGAGCCCGACAGGGCCCGACAGAGCCCGACAGAGCCCGACAGAGCCCGACAGGGCCCAGTAGAGCCCGACAGAGCCCGACAGAGCCCGACAGAGCCCGACAGAGCCCGACAGGGCCCGACAGGGCCCGACAGAGCCCGACAGGGCCCGACAGGGCCCGACAGGGCCCGACAGAGCCCGACAGAGTCCGACAGGGCCCGACAGGGCCCGACAGGGCCCAGTAAAGCCCGACAGAGCCCGACAGAGCCCGACAGAGCCCGACAGGGCCCGACAGAGCCCGACAGAGCCCGACAGAGCCGACAGGGCCCGACAGGGCCCAGTCGATCCCGACAGAGCCCGACAGAGCCCAGTCGAGCCCGACAGAGCCCGACAGAGCTTGACAGAGCCCGACAGGGCCCGACAGAGCCCTACAGGGCCCAGTAGAGAACGACAGAGCCCGACAGAGCCCGACAGGGCCCGACAGGGCCCAGTAGAGCCCGACAGAGCCCGACAGAGCCCGACAGAGCCCGACAGGGCCCGACAGAGAACAGTAGAGCCCAGTAGAGCCCGACAGAGCCCGACAGAGCCCGACAGAGCCCGACAGGGCCCGACAGGGCCCAGTAGAGCCCGACAGAGCCCGACAGAGCCCGACAGGGCCCAGTAGAGCCCGACAGATCCCGACAGGGCCGACAGAGCCCGACAGAGCCCGACAGGGCCCGACAGGGCCCGACAGAGCCCGACAGGGCCCAGTAGAGCCCGACATAGCCCGACAGAGCCCGACAGGGCCCGACAGAGCCCGACAGGGCCCGACAGGGCCCGACAGGGCCCGACAGAGCCCGACAGAGCCCAGTAGAGCCCGACAGAGCCCGACAGAGCCCGACAGAACCCGACAGAGCCCAGTAGAGCCCGACAGAGCCCGACAGAGCCCGACAGAGCCCGACAGAGCCCGACAGGGCCCGACAGAGCCCGACAGAGCCCGAAACGGCCCGACAGAGCCCGACAGAGCCCGACAGAGCCCGACAGGGCCCAGTAGAGCCCGACAGGGCCCGACAGGGCCCGACAGTGCCCGACAGGGCCCGACAGGGCCCGACAGAGCCCGACAGAGCCCGACAGGGCCCAGTAGAGCCCGACAGAGCCCGACAGGGCCCGACAGAGCCCGACAGAGCCCGACAGGGCCCGACAGGGCCCGACAGGGCCCGACAGAGCCCGACAGAGCCCGACAGGGCCCAGTAGAGCCCGACAGAGCCCGACAGAGCCCGACAGGGCCCGACAGAGCCCGAAAGGGACCGACAGGGGCTGACAGATCCCGACAGAGCCCAGTAGAGCCCGACAGAGCCCGACAGAGCCCGACAGAGCCCGACAGAGCCCGACAGGGCCCAGTAGAGCCCAGTAGAGCCCGACAGAGCCCATTAGAGCCCGACAGAGCCCGACAGAGCCCGACAGAGCCCGACAGGGACCGACAGAGCCCGACAGAGCCCGACAGAGCCCGACAGGGCCCGACAGAGCCCGACAGAGCCCGACAGAGCCCGACAGGGCCCAGTAGAGCCCGACAGAGCACGACAGAGACCGACAGAGCCGACAGAGCCCAGTAGAGCCCGACAGAGCCCGACAGAGCCCGACAGGGCCCGACAGAGCCCGACAGAGCCCGACAAAGCCCGACAGGGCCCGACAGAGTCCGACAGAGCCCGACAGAAACCGACAGGGCCCAGTAGAGCCCGACAGAGCCGACAGAGCCTGACATAGCCCGACAGAGCCCAGTAGAGCCCGACAGAGCCGGACAGAGCCCGACAGAGCCCGACAGAGCCCAGTAGAGCCCGACAGAGCCCGACAGAGCCCGACAGGGCCCGACAGGGCCCAGTAGAGCCCGACAGAGCCCTACAGAGCCCAGTAGAGCCCAGTAGAGCCCGACAGAGCCCGACAGAGCCCGACAGGGCCCGACAGAGCCCGACAGAGCCCGACAGGGCCCGACAGAGCCCGACAGAGCCCGACAGAGCCCAGTAGAGCCCGACAGAGCCCGACAGAACCCGACAGAGCCCGACAGGGCCCGACAGGGCCCGACAGGGCCCAGTAGAACCCGACAGAGCCCGACAGAGCCCAGTAGAGCGCAGATGAGCCCGACAGAGCCCGACAGAGCCGGACAGAGCCCGACAGAGCCCGACAGGGCCCGACAGGGCCCGACAGGGCCCGACAGGACCCAGTAGAGCCCGACAGAGCCCGACAGGGCACGACAGGGCCCGACAGGGCCCAGTAGAGCCCGACAGAGCCCGACAGAGCCCGACAGGGCCCGACAGGGCCCGACAGGGCCCAGTAGAGCCCGACAGAGCTCGACAGAGCCCAGTAGAGCCGAGTAGAGCCCGACAGAGCCCGACAGAGCCCGACAGAGCCCGACAGGGCCCGACAGAGCCCGACAGAGCCCGACAGAGCCCGACAGGGCCCAGTAGAGCCCGACAGAGCCCGACAGAGCCCGACAGAGCCCGACAGAGCCCGACAGGGCCCGACAGGGCCCGACAGAGCCCGACAGAGTCCGACAGGGCCCGACAGGGCCCAGTAAAGCCCGACAGAGCCCGACAGAGCCCGACAGAGCCCGACAGGGCCCGACAGAGCCCGACAGAGCCCGACAGAGCCCGACAGGGCCCGACAGGGCCCAGTCGAGCCCGACAGAGCCCGACAGAGCCCAGTCGAGCCCGACAGAGCCCGACAGAGCTTGACAGAGCCCGACAGGGCCCGACAGAGCCCGACAGGGCCCAGTAGAGAACGACAGAGCCCGACAGAGCCCGACAGGGCCCGACAGGGCCCGACAGGGCCCGACAGGGCCCAGTAGAGCCCGACAGAGCCCGACAGAGCCCGACAGAGCCCGACAGGGCCCGACAGAGAACAGTAGAGCCCAGTAGAGCCCGACAGAGCCCGACAGAGCCCGACAGAGCCCGACAGGGCCCGACAGGGCCCAGTAGAGCCCGACAGAGCCCGACAGAGCCCGACAGGGCCCAGTAGAGCCCGACAGATCCCGACAGGGC
>NW_027017271.1:165000-167500 GCF_036013445.1 Caloenas nicobarica | reverse complement strand
CGGCCCGCCGCCGCCGCCGCCGGGCTGCGGGGAACGGATCCCCGACCCCGCGGCGGCAAGGAAGGCGCCGCGCGCGCACGGGCCTGCGAGGCAACCCCAGCCGCGCCGCTGCCTGCGGCCGCCGCCGCCAGAGGCGGGCGGCGGCCCGGCCGGCGATTGATCGTCAAGCGACGCTCAGACAGGCGTAGCCCCGGGAGGAACCCGGGGCCGCAAGTGCGTTCGAAGTGTCGATGATCAATGTGTCCTGCAATTCACATTAATTCTCGCAGCTAGCTGCGTTCTTCATCGACGCACGAGCCGAGTGATCCACCGCTAAGAGTTGTCTGGCTTTCGGCGCCGCCCCGCGCGCGCGGGGGGGCCGGGACCGCTCGCCGAAAAGCGGCCCCTCTCTCTGAGGACGGCCCGCCGCCCGCCCCGCGGCGCGACGGCGTCAGGGCCTCGCCTCGGCTGACCGTACCGGCACACGCACAGCGAGAGAGGCAGGCTGCCAAGGAACGCGGGAAGAAGGCCTCGGCCAGCCCAAAACCCCGAGCGGCGAGGGCGGGGAGCACGCGCTCCCGACACACGCCCCTCGTCCGCTTCGGAGGCGGCCCAGGCGCCCGGGCTCGGCCCGGCCTCCGCGCGGAAAGCCGCGGCGCGCCACCGGCCGCGCGCCGACCGCCCGACCTCGAATCGGCGCGCGCGGACGCCGCTGCTGCGGGGAGCAGCGGCGCCCGGGCGGCCCGCGGGTCCACGCACGCGCCCCCCTCCGAACGCCGGGCTACGCCCCGCGACGCCTGCCGGCTTCACCCCCGCGCGCGCCTCACCCCCCGCCACGGCGGAGAGACGGCTCCCTCGGCTCGGCCGCCCGCGCGCCGGAGGCGGACACCGCCGGACACCCGAGCCAGCGACGCGCACCGCCCGCGGCCCGCCGGACGACGCCGGCCCGCGCGCCGGCGCGGCTCGCCCCTCCCGGGACCGCCGCCGCCGCTTCTCGCCTGGGCCCCCTTCCCCGAGGGCGGCTCGCCGTACCCGAGGGCGGACGGCCACGGAGCGGGGGCGGCGCCCGGCTCTCCCCGCCGTTGGCGGGCGGAGAGACCGCGAGCGCGACGCCCACACGCCCGCGCGCGCCGGCCTCGCCCGGCGAGCGAGGCCCGGGGAAAGGGCGACGGGACAGCGACGGTCGGGGCCCGGGCCGGGCCGGCCGCAGGCGGCGGGGGGCGTCTTCCGGACGACCGTTAACGGCGAGCGGCGCCGCCGCCGCTCGGCCGGGGTGCCGCCCTGCACGGCGGCGGGCGACCGGAGACCGCCGAGCCGCTCGGCCGAGGGGGGCCAAGGAGAGGCGGGGGGAAGCGGAGAGCGCCGCGCGGCGCCCACGGCACGGAGGGGCGGTGGGGCCCCGCGGACCTACCGGGCGAGACCCCGCCGCGGGGCCTCGCCGCCCCGGCGAGAGAGAGAGCGCGCGCCGGAGACGGCGCTTCCTCCCGCCGGGGCCGCCCGTTTCGAGGCAGGCGAGCCGGCCCTTCGGCCGAACGCGCCGCGGCCCGGACTTCCGCCGAGGCCGGACCGCGGAGAGGGGGGGGGCAGTGGGACCCCCTCCCCGGCACGGCCGCCCGCCTCAGGGGAGGACGACGAGCGGGCGACGGACTCCCAGGGGCCTCGCGGGAGCAACTCCCGCCCCCCTGGGGGCAACCCGCCGCCTCGCGCCGCCGCCCGACCCCCTCGCGGGCCGCGCCGAGCCACCCGAGTCTTTAAACCGCCGCCCGGCTTCGCGGCCTTCGACCCCCCGGGCTCGCCGAAGGGAGGGCCGCGGAAGCGCGGACGCTAGGTACCTGGCCCTGGGGCGAGGGAAACGACCTGCTGGGCCCCGCGGGGGTGCCTCCCCCGCTGCCGCCCTCGGAGGAGCGTCCGCCCGCGGGGGCGCGCCCGAACGTCCGCCGCCACCACCTGCGCCCTCCTGGCCCGGGACCCGGGGTTTCCCTCAGTAGCCCGGCACCGAACCCGGCAGGAGAGGCGCGGCTCGGGCCGCCCGCCGCTGGAGCGGGACGCGACCCGGCGCGGGGGCCTCGCGCGCCACCCGAAGGTTGGCGGCGGCGGCGGCGGCCGAGCCCTCCCGCCCGCCGGCTCGTCTTCTTCTTCCACCGGGCTCCGGGCAAGAAGAAGAGGCGCGGCGGGAAGCGGGGGGGGGAGCCGCCGCCGCCGTTCGCCAGCCGGCGCCGCGCGCCAGCCCGGAACGCCCGGAGGCCTCGGCCCGTGTTCGCGCTGCCAAGAGAGAGCGGGCTGCTCCGCCGCAGCCCGCTCGCGTGCGAGGAGGGGTCGGGGGGGCCGCCCCCCCCGACCCCAAAGGCCCTTCTCCGTTCCCCGCTCGCACCAGCCGCCCCGCCGCCGCCGCTCACCGCTTCTCCCCGCTCCCCCGCGGGCCCGAACGGCCTCGGCCGGCGGGGCTCGTCACGCCCCTCACCCGCAGCGGCCCCCCGCCGCTTCCTGCGCGCGCTGCCGCCGGCGCCCTCCGACCGGGGAC
>NW_027017271.1:157500-160000 GCF_036013445.1 Caloenas nicobarica | reverse complement strand
GTTCCGGACCGGACCGGAACAAACCGGACTGGATCGGGACCGGACCGGACCGGATTGGACAGCTCCCGACCGGATTGGACCGAAGCAGACCGGACCGGACTCTACCGGAACGGACCGCACCGGACCGGACTGTTCTGGAGCGGACCGGTCCGGACGTGACCGGACCGGACTGGACTGTTCCGTTCCGCACCGGACCGGACTGGCGGGGCTCGGGACGGACCCGGTGTCCGGCCGCGCTCGCCGGAGGATAGACCCGGCCTCCTCACGGGAGACCGAGGCCGAGTGGCGGGGGAAAGGGGTAGACCCTTCGCGGGGCTCGGGTAGACGTCACGTCGGAGCGCGGCGCGGATGGGGCCGTCTACCAAGGCGCTCGGGACCCGGAAACGTGACCGGACCGGAAGGGACCCGACCGGACCGGACCGGACACTTCCGGACCGGGCCGGACCGGATTGGGCCGGACCGGACTGGACTATTCCGGACCGGACCGGACCGGGCTGTTCCGGTCCGGAGCGGAGCGGACTGGGCTGGACTGGAGTGGCGGGGCTCGGACGGCCCCGCTGTCCGGCCGCGCTCGCGAGAGGGTAGACTCGGCCTCCTCACCGGAGGGGGGGGGGGGGGGACCGCGGTTGGGGGGGGGAGGGGGGGGCGGGCTGCGCGGCGCCAGGGCGGGAGGGCTGAGCGTCCCAGCCGCTTCGTACGCGGTCCCCCCCGGGCACGTTATCGAGGTTGAAGGGCATGCGATACGGTGGTCGCCCCGTCCCTCTTCTCCCGACCGCAGGGTTCGGCGCTGACGCGTTCTTTCTCTCTGCTGTCTGCTGAGGAGCAGCGACAGAAGCCGAGGGAACGGCAGGAAGCCGGAGCCGGGGGAGGTTGAGGTCGGACGGTGGGTGGGAAAAGGTGGTTCGCCCGGAGGGCGGCAGAGCTGCGCCACGGGCCCCGGCAGCGAGGCGGTCACGGCCCCGCGCCCGTCCCCTTCTTCAGGAAGCGACCGGATGACGGAGGCCGGGAACGGCGGGGCGCTTTGTCCCACGCAGGGGCAGGAGCTGGACGTGACGACCCTCTCGTGGGTGCGGGACGGTGCCCGCGATTCTACGATTCTAGCTTTTGAACCCTCCCGATCCGTGCAGACGCTCTACGAGTCTGCGTCTGGAGCTTTGGGGGTTGCGCGTGTGGGGTGTGGGGTTGGTGGGGTTTTTCTTTCGGCTCGTTTTGGGGTTTGGCTTGGTGGCTTTTTTCCGGCGGGAGGCGGTGGGGTCGGCGTGGTGTCGTCGTCCCCCCCCCGCCCCGCCAAGGCCGCCGCCGCCGCCGCCATCGTTTCAATTTCTTTTAGCTTTTAAGTTTTTTCGTAAAAGATACCGAGGCGCTTATCTGCCCCCCACTGCCCCCCCCCCTCCCCCCCCCGCGCCGGACGGAGGCGTGCTCAACCGCACAGACACACAGACACACAGACACACAGACACACACAGACACAGACACAGACACACAGACACACACACACACACACACACACACACACACACACACACACACACACCCGCCCCTGCCCCCTAGACAGACCCGGAGGAGCGCGGTGTCTCCCGCCCTCGCCCTGGCGCCCACCCTCGGCCTCCCCCCGCCCCGCCCCACCCCAGCCGCGCGGCCGTTTCTGCTCCGTCTGGGCCGCGGGAAGCGGCGCAGGGGGTCGGCAACCGCGCGGACCGCGCATGCGCGCTCGCCCCGCTGCCTGGCAACCGGCCCCCTGCCCCCCGCTGGGCGTGGGCGGCGGCTGGCGGCGCGCCCAACGGTCAGTCCGTCAGCCAGCCGGCCGGCCAGCCAGTCAGTCGCGGCGGCGGGAGCAGGGGGCCTGGCGCAGCACGAGCGGCCGAGGGCGTCCTGCCGACGGCCGAGGAGCCCCGCGCGCGGGTAGGCGGGCAGGCAGGCAGGCAGGCCGGGGAGGGCGGGGGGGGGCGGGGGACGGGGACGCGGTGCCTCTTCTCGGAGAAGAGAAGCCCCAGCTCCCCGGGCGGAGGCAAACCCGCTGGCGAAAGGCGGCGGCGGGGGCGGGCGGGGAGGGCGAGGGCGCGACCTGACCCGCGGCGCGCAGCGCTTCGGGTCGGTATCTTTTTCAGCCCGCGGCCGGGGCGGGGAGCGGGGCGAGGGAGCGAGCGAGCGAGCAACGCGGGAGGCGGGAGCACGGGCAGGTGAGGGGGTAGGGCTGCGACAGCGGGGCTTGGAAACCGCAGGCCGCCGTGACGCCCGTGTGCCGACCGGGCACGGAGCCGGCAGGGACGCCCCGGCTTCCCGCGGGGAGGCAAACTCGCTGGCGAAAGGCCGGGTCCGGGCGGGGCGGCGGAGGACGAGGGGGCGGGGGTGGCCGGGCTCGCCGCGGCGGGGTGGGGAGGGCAGTCAGGCGGTTGTTGGGGCCGGGGAAGGCCGCCAACTGTGCTCGGTCCGTGGCCCACCGGCGGGGGGGGGGGTGGGTGTGTGGGTGGGTGGGGGGGTGTGTGTGTGTGTGTGGAAG
>NW_027017271.1:140000-145000 GCF_036013445.1 Caloenas nicobarica | reverse complement strand
AGCGCTGCTCGCGGCCGGCACCCACGGGCACACGGACCGAGGCCGGCACCGGCGCCTCGCGTGGTTTAGGGCACCTGAGAGCTCGCGGGGCCACGCGGCCGTCACACAGCGCGCTTCGGTAAGGAAGCCCGAAGGAGCCCCGCCGCGGGGGCCGAGCGGACAACACCTCGCATGCGACGGGAACGCGAACTGGAAGGGACACCGCCCGGCCTGAACACCGGACGCCGCCGCGGCTCCCCTGACGGGGAAAGGCACGGAGGCGCCGGCCCGCCGGGGGCCCTCTCCGACGCGACCCGAAGAGCCTCATCGATCAGCGGAAAACAAAAAAAAAAAAGTCGAAGGGCCGAGAGAGAGAGAGGCGGACACCGGGCGAGCCGGCTGCTCTCTCTGCAATGCGACCCCTCAGAGTGCCTCATCGATCAGGAAGAAGCCCGCCAAGGGCAGGGACGGAGAGAGGGAGGGAGAGAACCGTAGGCCGGACGGCCGCGGGTCCTGGGGACAGCGACGGTCACGCGCGCGCGCGCGCGCGCCGAGCCCTGCGTTTCGAGCGAGCGGACGCGTCCCGCGAGAGCCCCTGCGACGGCCTGGGCGCCCCGCCGTCGCCGCGCTTGAGCCGCGGAGGCTCCGGCTACTCGCGAGCGCTCCTCTGGAAGCGGCTCCCCCCTCTTGCCTACAATAGGAATCTACAAGACCGCCCCCTCGCGCGTCTCCAGGACGCTCTCAGTCTGTTCACCGGGGTGGCGCGCTCGAGCAAGCCGAGTTTTACCATGACGTAACGGGAGGTAGCGACAAAACAGCGACGCCTTAGGTGGCTCCGGGGTGGGGGGGGTGGGGGGGGGGGCGCAGGCGGCGCCGTCTACCAAGCCGCTCTGCACCCGCCAAGCGACCGAGTCCTCGCGGGGATCGGGTAGACATCACGTCGGAGCGCGGCGCAGGCGGCGCCGTCTACCGAGCCGCTCCGGATCGGGAAACGTGGCTGGACTGGACCGGGCCGGACCGGACCGCACCCTTCCGGACCGGACTGGACTGCTCCGGACCGGACCGCACCGGACCGGACTGTTCCGGACCGGACCGGAACAAACCGGACTGGATCGGACAGGACCGGACCGGACCGGACCGGATTGGACAGCTCCGGACCGGACCGGACCGAACCAGACCGGACCGGACCCGACTGGATCGGACCGGACTGGACTGGATCGGACCGGACCGCACCGGTCCGGAGTGTTCTGGAGCGGACCGGACCGGACTGGATCGGACCGGAGCGGGCCGGACTGCTCCGGACCGGAGCGGACCGGCCTCCTCACGCGAGACCGAGGCCGAGTGGCGGGGGAAAGGGGTGGATCCCTCGCCGGGCTCGGGGTAGACCTTCACGTCGGAGCGCGGCGCGGCAGGGGTAGACCCTTCGCGCGGGGCTCGGCTAGACCTCACGTCGGAGCGCGGCGCGGAAGGGGCCGTCTTCCAAGCCGCTCCGGACCCGGCAACGCGACTGGACCGGAAGGGACCGGACCGGACCGGAAGGGACCGTTCCGGACCGGACCGGAACAAACCGGACTGGATCGGGACCGGACCGGACCGGATTGGACAGCTCCCGACCGGATTGGACCGAAGCAGACCGGACCGGACTCTACCGGAACGGACCGCACCGGACCGGACTGTTCTGGAGCGGACCGGTCCGGACGTGACCGGACCGGACTGGACTGTTCCGTTCCGCACCGGACCGGACTGGCGGGGCTCGGGACGGACCCGGTGTCCGGCCGCGCTCGCCGGAGGATAGACCCGGCCTCCTCACGGGAGACCGAGGCCGAGTGGCGGGGGAAAGGGGTAGACCCTTCGCGGGGCTCGGGTAGACGTCACGTCGGAGCGCGGCGCGGATGGGGCCGTCTACCAAGGCGCTCGGGACCCGGAAACGTGACCGGACCGGAAGGGACCCGACCGGACCGGACCGGACACTTCCGGACCGGGCCGGACCGGATTGGGCCGGACCGGACTGGACTATTCCGGACCGGACCGGACCGGGCTGTTCCGGTCCGGAGCGGAGCGGACTGGGCTGGACTGGAGTGGCGGGGCTCGGACGGCCCCGCTGTCCGGCCGCGCTCGCGAGAGGGTAGACTCGGCCTCCTCACCGGAGGGGGGGGGGGGGGGACCGCGGTTGGGGGGGGGAGGGGGGGGCGGGCTGCGCGGCGCCAGGGCGGGAGGGCTGAGCGTCCCAGCCGCTTCGTACGCGGTCCCCCCCGGGCACGTTATCGAGGTTGAAGGGCATGCGATACGGTGGTCGCCCCGTCCCTCTTCTCCCGACCGCAGGGTTCGGCGCTGACGCGTTCTTTCTCTCTGCTGTCTGCTGAGGAGCAGCGACAGAAGCCGAGGGAACGGCAGGAAGCCGGAGCCGGGGGAGGTTGAGGTCGGACGGTGGGTGGGAAAAGGTGGTTCGCCCGGAGGGCGGCAGAGCTGCGCCACGGGCCCCGGCAGCGAGGCGGTCACGGCCCCGCGCCCGTCCCCTTCTTCAGGAAGCGACCGGATGACGGAGGCCGGGAACGGCGGGGCGCTTTGTCCCACGCAGGGGCAGGAGCTGGACGTGACGACCCTCTCGTGGGTGCGGGACGGTGCCCGCGATTCTACGATTCTAGCTTTTGAACCCTCCCGATCCGTGCAGACGCTCTACGAGTCTGCGTCTGGAGCTTTGGGGGTTGCGCGTGTGGGGTGTGGGGTTGGTGGGGTTTTTCTTTCGGCTCGTTTTGGGGTTTGGCTTGGTGGCTTTTTTCCGGCGGGAGGCGGTGGGGTCGGCGTGGTGTCGTCGTCCCCCCCCCGCCCCGCCAAGGCCGCCGCCGCCGCCGCCATCGTTTCAATTTCTTTTAGCTTTTAAGTTTTTTCGTAAAAGATACCGAGGCGCTTATCTGCCCCCCACTGCCCCCCCCCCTCCCCCCCCCGCGCCGGACGGAGGCGTGCTCAACCGCACAGACACACAGACACACAGACACACAGACACACACAGACACAGACACAGACACACAGACACACACAGACACACACACACACACACACACACACACACACACACCCGCCCCTGCCCCCTAGACAGACCCGGAGGAGCGCGGTGTCTCCCGCCCTCGCCCTGGCGCCCACCCTCGGCCTCCCCCCGCCCCGCCCCACCCCAGCCGCGCGGCCGTTTCTGCTCCGTCTGGGCCGCGGGAAGCGGCGCAGGGGGTCGGCAACCGCGCGGACCGCGCATGCGCGCTCGCCCCGCTGCCTGGCAACCGGCCCCCTGCCCCCCGCTGGGCGTGGGCGGCGGCTGGCGGCGCGCCCAACGGTCAGTCCGTCAGCCAGCCGGCCGGCCAGCCAGTCAGTCGCGGCGGCGGGAGCAGGGGGCCTGGCGCAGCACGAGCGGCCGAGGGCGTCCTGCCGACGGCCGAGGAGCCCCGCGCGCGGGTAGGCGGGCAGGCAGGCAGGCAGGCCGGGGAGGGCGGGGGGGGGCGGGGGACGGGGACGCGGTGCCTCTTCTCGGAGAAGAGAAGCCCCAGCTCCCCGGGCGGAGGCAAACCCGCTGGCGAAAGGCGGCGGCGGGGGCGGGCGGGGAGGGCGAGGGCGCGACCTGACCCGCGGCGCGCAGCGCTTCGGGTCGGTATCTTTTTCAGCCCGCGGCCGGGGCGGGGAGCGGGGCGAGGGAGCGAGCGAGCGAGCAACGCGGGAGGCGGGAGCACGGGCAGGTGAGGGGGTAGGGCTGCGACAGCGGGGCTTGGAAACCGCAGGCCGCCGTGACGCCCGTGTGCCGACCGGGCACGGAGCCGGCAGGGACGCCCCGGCTTCCCGCGGGGAGGCAAACTCGCTGGCGAAAGGCCGGGTCCGGGCGGGGCGGCGGAGGACGAGGGGGCGGGGGTGGCCGGGCTCGCCGCGGCGGGGTGGGGAGGGCAGTCAGGCGGTTGTTGGGGCCGGGGAAGGCCGCCAACTGTGCTCGGTCCGTGGCCCACCGGCGGGGGGGGGGGTGGGTGTGTGGGTGGGTGGGGGGGTGTGTGTGTGTGTGTGGAAGTCGGTCAAACAGAGCGAAAGCGCAAATTTAAAACAAACGGGAAAAAAAAACCACGGGGGGGAAAAAAAAAAAAAAATCGGAGAAAACCTGTACCTACGTTAAAAAAAAAAAAAATCACCACCACCACTTAAAAGCACCCCCCAAAAAAAAGAAACACCCCACCCCACGCCGGAAAAGCTAACTGAAGACAGGAGAATTAAAAAAAAAAAAAAAAAGGGGGGGGTGCGGGCGGGGTGTGCGTGCGTTTTTTTTCACGGACCGCTCCGGGAGGGGCGGGGGAGGGAGGGGCGGGGGGGTGCCTGCGCGGGGCGGGGCCGGGGAGACACATCGATCGACGGCTTAACGCCCTAATTACGCGCTAGTTAAGCATTCGCGCGGTCATTAATTTTTCAGGGGCTCATCAGTAATCGCTCAATCAGAGGCTTAAACGTCAGATAAATTCCAATAAATTTTAATGAGGGGAAACAGAAAAAGATGATGGGGAAGTCGGAGTAAATCAAGAGATTTAAACACATCAAGACACAACTGTTCGCCCATCCACACCATCCCCCCCCCCCCCGCCCCCCCCGCAGACACCCTCCCCCCACACACGCACCTCACCCCACACACAGCCCCCCCACGCACACGCACCCCAAACACGCACACAGCCCCCCCCCCCCGCACACAGCCCCCCCCCCATGCACACACTGCCCCCCCCACACGCGCACACAGCCCCGTCCCATGCGCACGCAGCCCCCCCCCATGCACACTCACCCCCCCAACACACACCCGCCCCCCCGCGCACACCCCCCCACACACAGCCCCCCCCACATGCACACACAGCCCCCCCACACATGCACACGCACCCCCCCAAGACACACCCGCCCCCCCGCGCACACAGCCCCCCCCCCCCACATGCGCACACAGCCCCCCCCGCGTACACGGCCCCCCCCCAATGCACACACAGCCCCCCCCCACATGCACACCCACCCCCCCCAAC
>NW_027017271.1:125000-127500 GCF_036013445.1 Caloenas nicobarica | reverse complement strand
GACTGGACCGGGCCGGACCGGACCGCACCCTTCCGGACCGGACTGGACTGCTCCGGACCGGACCGCACCGGACCGGACTGTTCCGGACCGGACCGGAACAAACCGGACTGGATCGGACAGGACCGGACCGGACCGGACCGGATTGGACAGCTCCGGACCGGACCGGACCGAACCAGACCGGACCGGACCCGACTGGATCGGACCGGACTGGACTGGATCGGACCGGACCGCACCGGTCCGGAGTGTTCTGGAGCGGACCGGACCGGACTGGATCGGACCGGAGCGGGCCGGACTGCTCCGGACCGGAGCGGACCGGCCTCCTCACGCGAGACCGAGGCCGAGTGGCGGGGGAAAGGGGTGGATCCCTCGCCGGGCTCGGGGTAGACCTTCACGTCGGAGCGCGGCGCGGCAGGGGTAGACCCTTCGCGCGGGGCTCGGCTAGACCTCACGTCGGAGCGCGGCGCGGAAGGGGCCGTCTTCCAAGCCGCTCCGGACCCGGCAACGCGACTGGACCGGAAGGGACCGGACCGGACCGGAAGGGACCGTTCCGGACCGGACCGGAACAAACCGGACTGGATCGGGACCGGACCGGACCGGATTGGACAGCTCCCGACCGGATTGGACCGAAGCAGACCGGACCGGACTCTACCGGAACGGACCGCACCGGACCGGACTGTTCTGGAGCGGACCGGTCCGGACGTGACCGGACCGGACTGGACTGTTCCGTTCCGCACCGGACCGGACTGGCGGGGCTCGGGACGGACCCGGTGTCCGGCCGCGCTCGCCGGAGGATAGACCCGGCCTCCTCACGGGAGACCGAGGCCGAGTGGCGGGGGAAAGGGGTAGACCCTTCGCGGGGCTCGGGTAGACGTCACGTCGGAGCGCGGCGCGGATGGGGCCGTCTACCAAGGCGCTCGGGACCCGGAAACGTGACCGGACCGGAAGGGACCCGACCGGACCGGACCGGACACTTCCGGACCGGGCCGGACCGGATTGGGCCGGACCGGACTGGACTATTCCGGACCGGACCGGACCGGGCTGTTCCGGTCCGGAGCGGAGCGGACTGGGCTGGACTGGAGTGGCGGGGCTCGGACGGCCCCGCTGTCCGGCCGCGCTCGCGAGAGGGTAGACTCGGCCTCCTCACCGGAGGGGGGGGGGGGGGGACCGCGGTTGGGGGGGGGAGGGGGGGGCGGGCTGCGCGGCGCCAGGGCGGGAGGGCTGAGCGTCCCAGCCGCTTCGTACGCGGTCCCCCCCGGGCACGTTATCGAGGTTGAAGGGCATGCGATACGGTGGTCGCCCCGTCCCTCTTCTCCCGACCGCAGGGTTCGGCGCTGACGCGTTCTTTCTCTCTGCTGTCTGCTGAGGAGCAGCGACAGAAGCCGAGGGAACGGCAGGAAGCCGGAGCCGGGGGAGGTTGAGGTCGGACGGTGGGTGGGAAAAGGTGGTTCGCCCGGAGGGCGGCAGAGCTGCGCCACGGGCCCCGGCAGCGAGGCGGTCACGGCCCCGCGCCCGTCCCCTTCTTCAGGAAGCGACCGGATGACGGAGGCCGGGAACGGCGGGGCGCTTTGTCCCACGCAGGGGCAGGAGCTGGACGTGACGACCCTCTCGTGGGTGCGGGACGGTGCCCGCGATTCTACGATTCTAGCTTTTGAACCCTCCCGATCCGTGCAGACGCTCTACGAGTCTGCGTCTGGAGCTTTGGGGGTTGCGCGTGTGGGGTGTGGGGTTGGTGGGGTTTTTCTTTCGGCTCGTTTTGGGGTTTGGCTTGGTGGCTTTTTTCCGGCGGGAGGCGGTGGGGTCGGCGTGGTGTCGTCGTCCCCCCCCCGCCCCGCCAAGGCCGCCGCCGCCGCCGCCATCGTTTCAATTTCTTTTAGCTTTTAAGTTTTTTCGTAAAAGATACCGAGGCGCTTATCTGCCCCCCACTGCCCCCCCCCCTCCCCCCCCCGCGCCGGACGGAGGCGTGCTCAACCGCACAGACACACAGACACACAGACACACAGACACACACAGACACAGACACAGACACACAGACACACACAGACACACACACACACACACACACACACACACACACACCCGCCCCTGCCCCCTAGACAGACCCGGAGGAGCGCGGTGTCTCCCGCCCTCGCCCTGGCGCCCACCCTCGGCCTCCCCCCGCCCCGCCCCACCCCAGCCGCGCGGCCGTTTCTGCTCCGTCTGGGCCGCGGGAAGCGGCGCAGGGGGTCGGCAACCGCGCGGACCGCGCATGCGCGCTCGCCCCGCTGCCTGGCAACCGGCCCCCTGCCCCCCGCTGGGCGTGGGCGGCGGCTGGCGGCGCGCCCAACGGTCAGTCCGTCAGCCAGCCGGCCGGCCAGCCAGTCAGTCGCGGCGGCGGGAGCAGGGGGCCTGGCGCAGCACGAGCGGCCGAGGGCGTCCTGCCGACGGCCGAGGAGCCCCGCGCGCGGGTAGGCGGGCAGGCAGGCAGGCAGGCCGGGGAGGGCGGGGGGGGGCGGGGGACGGG
>NW_027017271.1:115000-117500 GCF_036013445.1 Caloenas nicobarica | reverse complement strand
CTGACCGTACCGGCACACGCACAGCGAGAGAGGCAGGCTGCCAAGGAACGCGGGAAGAAGGCCTCGGCCAGCCCAAAACCCCGAGCGGCGAGGGCGGGGAGCACGCGCTCCCGACACACGCCCCTCGTCCGCTTCGGAGGCGGCCCAGGCGCCCGGGCTCGGCCCGGCCTCCGCGCGGAAAGCCGCGGCGCGCCACCGGCCGCGCGCCGACCGCCCGACCTCGAATCGGCGCGCGCGGACGCCGCTGCTGCGGGGAGCAGCGGCGCCCGGGCGGCCCGCGGGTCCACGCACGCGCCCCCCTCCGAACGCCGGGCTACGCCCCGCGACGCCTGCCGGCTTCACCCCCGCGCGCGCCTCACCCCCCGCCACGGCGGAGAGACGGCTCCCTCGGCTCGGCCGCCCGCGCGCCGGAGGCGGACACCGCCGGACACCCGAGCCAGCGACGCGCACCGCCCGCGGCCCGCCGGACGACGCCGGCCCGCGCGCCGGCGCGGCTCGCCCCTCCCGGGACCGCCGCCGCCGCTTCTCGCCTGGGCCCCCTTCCCCGAGGGCGGCTCGCCGTACCCGAGGGCGGACGGCCACGGAGCGGGGGCGGCGCCCGGCTCTCCCCGCCGTTGGCGGGCGGAGAGACCGGGAGCGCGACGCCCACGCCCGCGCGCGCCGGCCTCGCCCGGCGAGCGAGGCCCGGGGAAAGGGCGACGGGACAGCGACGGTCGGGGCCCGGGCCGGGCCGGCCGCAGGCGGCGGGGGGCGTCTTCCGGACGACCGTTAACGGCGAGCGGCGCCGCCGCCGCTCGGCCGGGGTGCCGCCCTGCACGGCGGCGGGCGACCGGAGACCGCCGAGCCGCTCGGCCGAGGGGGGCCAAGGAGAGGCGGGGGGAAGCGGAGAGCGCCGCGCGGCGCCCACGGCACGGAGGGGCGGTGGGGCCCCGCGGACCTACCGGGCGAGACCCCGCCGCGGGGCCTCGCCGCCCCGGCGAGAGAGAGAGCGCGCGCCGGAGACGGCGCTTCCTCCCGCCGGGGCCGCCCGTTTCGAGGCAGGCGAGCCGGCCCTTCGGCCGAACGCGCCGCGGCCCGGACTTCCGCCGAGGCCGGACCGCGGAGAGGGGGGGGCAGTGGGACCCCCTCCCCGGCACGGCCGCCCGCCTCAGGGAGGACGGCGAGCGGGCGACGGACTCCCAGGGGCCTCGCGGGAGCAACTCCCGCCCCCCTGGGGGCAACCCGCCGCCTCGCGCCGCCGCCCGACCCCCTCGCGGGCCGCGCCGAGCCACCCGAGTCTTTAAACCGCCGCCCGGCTTCGCGGCCTTCGACCCCCCGGGCTCGCCGAAGGGAGGGCCGCGGAAGCGCGGACGCTAGGTACCTGGCCCTGGGGCGAGGGAAACGACCTGCTGGGCCCCGCGGGGGTGCCTCCCCCGCTGCCGCCCTCGGAGGAGCGTCCGCCCGCGGGGGCGCGCCCGAACGTCCGCCGCCACCACCTGCGCCCTCCTGGCCCGGGACCCGGGGTTTCCCTCAGTAGCCCGGCACCGAACCCGGCAGGAGAGGCGCGGCTCGGGCCGCCCGCCGCTGGAGCGGGACGCGACCCGGCGCGGGGGCCTCGCGCGCCACCCGAAGGTTGGCGGCGGCGGCGGCGGCCGAGCCCTCCCGCCCGCCGGCTCGTCTTCTTCTTCCACCGGGCTCCGGGCAAGAAGAAGAGGCGCGGCGGGAAGCGGGGGGGGGAGCCGCCGCCGCCGTTCGCCAGCCGGCGCCGCGCGCCAGCCCGGAACGCCCGGAGGCCTCGGCCCGTGTTCGCGCTGCCAAGAGAGAGCGGGCTGCTCCGCCGCAGCCCGCTCGCGTGCGAGGAGGGGTCGGGGGGGCCGCCCCCCCCGACCCCAAAGGCCCTTCTCCGTTCCCCGCTCGCACCAGCCGCCCCGCCGCCGCCGCTCACCGCTTCTCCCCGCTCCCCCGCGGGCCCGAACGGCCTCGGCCGGCGGGGCTCGTCACGCCCCTCACCCGCAGCGGCCCCCCGCCGCTTCCTGCGCGCGCTGCCGCCGGCGCCCTCCGACCGGGGACGCCCTGTCTTTTCCCCCCCGCCCCGGGGAGACCCGCGCGCCGCCGCCCTCGACCCGCCCCCCCTCCCCCGCGCGGCGGCGGCGAACCGCCGTCGGGGTTCGCCAGGGGGGGCGCGGACGGGGCTCGGGTCCCCGGAGGCAAAGGAGGAGGCCGGCCGGCCGGAGCAGCGCAGCGGAGGCGCGAGGCGGGCAGCGGGGGGACGGCGGCGGGGACGCGGCGGTCCCCGACGACCGGGCGGCACGCGCGCGCGCGCGCGAGGCAGAGACGGACAGAAGCGGCAGAGACGACGGCGGGACACGTCGGCCGGCGAGCGCGACGAGAGCGCCTCCGGGAGTGGGAACCGCGGCAGCGCCTGCAGCCCCTTGCTCCCGCAACGCACAGGGCCTGCGCGAGAGCCAGGCGCGGGCGTACTCGGGTACGCGCGCGGAAACCGGCAGCGGCGAGGCTCGCG
>NW_027017271.1:107500-110000 GCF_036013445.1 Caloenas nicobarica | reverse complement strand
CTGGACTATTCCGGACCGGACCGGACCGGGCTGTTCCGGTCCGGAGCGGAGCGGACTGGGCTGGACTGGAGTGGCGGGGCTCGGACGGCCCCGCTGTCCGGCCGCGCTCGCGAGAGGGTAGACTCGGCCTCCTCACCGGAGGGGGGGGGGGGGGACCGCGGTTGGGGGGGGGAGGGGGGGGCGGGCTGCGCGGCGCCAGGGCGGGAGGGCTGAGCGTCCCAGCCGCTTCGTACGCGGTCCCCCCCGGGCACGTTATCGAGGTTGAAGGGCATGCGATACGGTGGTCGCCCCGTCCCTCTTCTCCCGACCGCAGGGTTCGGCGCTGACGCGTTCTTTCTCTCTGCTGTCTGCTGAGGAGCAGCGACAGAAGCCGAGGGAACGGCAGGAAGCCGGAGCCGGGGGAGGTTGAGGTCGGACGGTGGGTGGGAAAAGGTGGTTCGCCCGGAGGGCGGCAGAGCTGCGCCACGGGCCCCGGCAGCGAGGCGGTCACGGCCCCGCGCCCGTCCCCTTCTTCAGGAAGCGACCGGATGACGGAGGCCGGGAACGGCGGGGCGCTTTGTCCCACGCAGGGGCAGGAGCTGGACGTGACGACCCTCTCGTGGGTGCGGGACGGTGCCCGCGATTCTACGATTCTAGCTTTTGAACCCTCCCGATCCGTGCAGACGCTCTACGAGTCTGCGTCTGGAGCTTTGGGGGTTGCGCGTGTGGGGTGTGGGGTTGGTGGGGTTTTTCTTTCGGCTCGTTTTGGGGTTTGGCTTGGTGGCTTTTTTCCGGCGGGAGGCGGTGGGGTCGGCGTGGTGTCGTCGTGTCCCCCCCCCCCGCCAAGGCCGCCGCCGCCGCCATCGTTTCAATTTCTTTTAGCTTTTAAGTTTTTTCGTAAAAGATACCGAGGCGCTTATCTGCCCCCCACTGCCCCCCCCCTCCCCCCCCCGCGCCGGACGGAGGCGTGCTCAACCGCACAGACACACAGACACACAGACACACAGACACACACAGACACAGACACAGACACAGACACAGACACACACACACACACACACACACACACACACACACACACACACACACACACACACACACACACACACAGCCGCCCCTGCCCCCTAGACAGACCCGGAGGAGCGCGGTGTCTCCCGCCCTCGCCCTGGCGCCCACCCTCGGCCTCCCCCCGCCCCGCCCCACCCCAGCCGCGCGGCCGTTTCTGCTCCGTCTGGGCCGCGGGAAGCGGCGCAGGGGGTCGGCAACCGCGCGGACCGCGCATGCGCGCTCGCCCCGCTGCCTGGCAACCGGCCCCCTGCCCCCCGCTGGGCGTGGGCGGCGGCTGGCGGCGCGCCCAACGGTCAGTCCGTCAGCCAGCCGGCCGGCCAGCCAGTCAGTCGCGGCGGCGGGAGCAGGGGGCCTGGCGCAGCACGAGCGGCCGAGGGCGTCCTGCCGACGGCCGAGGAGCCCCGCGCGCGGGTAGGCGGGCAGGCAGGCAGGCAGGCAGGCCGGGGAGGGCGGGGGGGGGGCGGGGGACGGGGACGCGGTGCCTCTTCTCGGAGAAGAGAAGCCCCAGCTCCCCGGGCGGAGGCAAACCCGCTGGCGAAAGGCGGCGGCGGGGGCGGGCGGGGAGGGCGAGGGCGCGACCTGACCCGCGGCGCGCAGCGCTTCGGGTCGGTATCTTTTTCAGCCCGCGGCCGGGGCGGGGAGCGGGGCGAGGGAGCGAGCGAGCGAGCAACGCGGGAGGCGGGAGCACGGGCAGGTGAGGGGGTAGGGCTGCGACAGCGGGGCTTGGAAACCGCAGGCCGCCGTGACGCCCGTGTGCCGACCGGGCACGGAGCCGGCAGGGACGCCCCGGCTTCCCGCGGGGAGGCAAACTCGCTGGCGAAAGGCCGGGTCCGGGCGGGGCGGCGGAGGACGAGGGGGCGGGGGTGGCCGGGCTCGCCGCGGCGGGGTGGGGAGGGCAGTCAGGCGGTTGTTGGGGCCGGGGAAGGCCGCCAACTGTGCTCGGTCCGTGGCCCACCGGCGGGGGGGGGGGGGTGGGTGTGTGGGTGGGTGGGTGTGTGTGTGTGTGTGTGTGGAAGTCGGTCAAACAGAGCGAAAGCGCAAATTTAAAACAAACGGGAAAAAAAAACCACGGGGGGGAAAAAAAAAAAAAAATCGGAGAAAACCTGTACCTACGTTAAAAAAAAAAAAAATCACCACCACCACTTAAAAGCACCCCCCAAAAAAAAGAAACACCCCACCCCACGCCGGAAAAGCTAACTGAAGACAGGAGAATTAAAAAAAAAAAAAAAAAGGGGGGGGGTGCGGGCGGGGTGTGCGTGCGTTTTTTTTCACGGACCGCTCCGGGAGGGGCGGGGGAGGGAGGGGCGGGGGGGTGCCTGCGCGGGGCGGGGCCGGGGAGACACATCGATCGACGGCTTAACGCCCTAATTACGCGCTAGTTAAGCATTCGCGCGGTCATTAATTTTTCAGGGGCTCATCAGTAATCGCTCAATCAGAGGCTTAAACGTCAGAT